>NC_039262.1:959395-1141895 GCF_003368295.1 Carassius auratus | reverse complement strand
TCAGACTTACCATGGTACCTTTATGGTGCATTTTTAAGCTTTTAAAAGAGCATCTCATTTTGTGTTCCACGGAAGCACATTAATAATCAAACTTTTTCAAACACACACTGAATACAAAATACACACGGTTGCAAAATCTACAATCCTGAGAACAGTTGCCACAGATTCCTGCTGATCAAATTTTAATTGGAGATTAAGACAAAATCTCGACCGCGTGTGGGTGGGTTTAATCTTCAAACATGACCACAAACAAGAAAAACTCTGTGCTCTTCACTTGAGCCGGGTCATTGGCGTACCAATGATCAAAAAGCTCTACATCCCATTAGCCAGAACTCACAGTGGGGTAACCCAATTAAATCAATTCCATTTAATCAGAGCGGGACGCATAAACTAAGGGGGTGTGGCTTCCCTGAGAGTCGAGCCACATGTAATCCCACCGCTTAATCACTAGTCCACCAAGAAATCCTAATTGGATGTGGATTGGATATATATATATACACACACAAACACGCACACAAAATGTAGGAATATCCTAATTATATAGTACTAATTTTGTTATTAAAAATGCATAGTATATTTTTTTATGAACAAACATAATTAAATGTGCAAAATATAATTCATGTCAATTAACAGCCCAAATAATTAAACAAGTAATTCATAAAAATAAAAAAAAGTATTTTCTACATGCAGGTAACATCATCCACATTTACTGTCCTCTAAAACTCTCACAACAAAGGGGGAAAAAATCGAATGGTCGAGACAAGTTCTGTTAATACAAAAGGGAACAGAAACACAACCCAGATGTACACAGTCTGCAATAAATGAGCTAACTGATGTATCTTTTTGACAGGCACAAGGGTGTAAAGATATAAAACGGGATCTTTTGAGATATTGCCGTACCTTGGGTCTGTGCTGGATGATGATGCTCATCACAGACTAATGAGATCTTTGGAGTATACTCAGGTGTGCCTGCAAAGACAAAGAGAACAGCATCAGTAAACACACAGAGAGCGCGAGAGAGGGAGACAGTACTGAAAGTATGCTGTTAATTATTGTACCAATTGTAACTGCTGTGAGAGAATGTTAATAACGTTAATAAACATCTCATTTCAATGTTTTTTTTTTTTTATTAACACCTTAATTTAATGCAAGGATGCATTAAGAGTAATAAAAAGTGACCGTATAGATATGTATGAAGTTACAAAACATTTATATTTCAAACAAATGTTGTTCTTTCCATTCATCAAAGAATCCAGAAAAAATGCACCACAGTTTCAACAAAAATATGAAGCGGCACATCTGTTTCAACATTGATAAAAAGAAAGGTTTCTTGAGGAGCAAGTCAGCATTTCAGAATAATTTCTGAACAATCATGTGACACTGAAGACTGGAGTAATGATGCTGAATATTCAGCTTTGACCACAGGAATAAATTACACTTTAAAATTTAAACATTTTTAATATTCAGTAGTATTATCAATTTGACTGCACTGACACTCGGATCGGATGAGAACAAAACTTGAACTGAATTAAGCTGAATGATGACACTATTGGCTGAAAACTGTAAAATGCTGCCTTCGGAGACATTATTCCAAAGCAGGAAGGCATCAAGGAACATCCGAATCCAAATTTTGCTTCACTTCTTGTCTCCGGAGCTACCTTCTTCTGATCGAATTTTGAAGGCAGCACAGATGTATCCTTCGCTTCACTTGTATACCCCATAATCCTGTGCACTCCATCCAATGACGGTTGAGCAAAAAAATTAAAACGGCGTCCAAAATCAGCAAGTCTAGGCTTTCAGACGCAGCCATTGTGTTTTGTAGAGTAGCTTTATAGCTGAATCAAGTTTGTTTCATAATTGGTGAATTTTGCAACATCGACAGTTATTGAACAAAACTGAATCAACACTGAAGTGACTTCAACTGAATAACGACATTTTTGCATTCTGTTCATAGCTGAATTGAACTTTTTTAAATGATTTTCATGATTAATAAGCAGTATTTTTATTTTATATCATGTTATTTTTCTGTTTATTAGTGTGAAACTGCATCGAAAAGGGCTATCTAAATAAAGGTGATGTCTTAAAATACATTTGTTTCTTACAACCACACAGCTTTGTGCTTTATATGATGTTCACACACTAGATAGACTGGAGTATTGTGAATTACTTGTGGATTATTGTGATGTTCTGACGGCACCCATTCACTGCAGATCAAAATGGTGAGCAAGTGATGTAATGTTGAATTACTCCAAATCTGTTCAGATGAAAAAACAAACACATCTACATCTCAAACGGCCTGAGGGTGAGAAAATTTCAGCAAACTGGATGACAAACTCCTTTAAGACTTTGCAAAATATTGCAACACTGTGCAACAAAAGATACATGGCCTATATCAACACAAGCACAATACTGAAAACATCGAAATGAACTGCAGCACGAAAGAAACGACCAAACAAGTGCAACATCCAGCACTAAAAGCAAACACGATGACTTCATTACTGCCTTCAAATGGGAAACTGCCAAAGAAACACACTTCTAGGACTCTTCTCCTGGCAAAAATAACCAGACCTCTTCTAATGGGGTAGACACGTCAGATTTTTCTCCATTCGCTTCTCAACCTCCATTTGAGAGTCACATGGTGCAATCAGATGACAAAGCCGTCGAGATGAAGTCATGACACAGTAAATCAAGTGAAAATCGAGTGAATTTCCAGATTGTACAGGCACACAAAAGGAAAAAGGAGCAAAACACTGATAGGGAGTAATAATCCTTTCTTTTCCCGATTATATAAAGTTAATAGGATTCAGAATGCAATCATAGTCTAACCTAATGCTTTCAGAGACACAGAGGAGGATCTCATCAGATCGAGTCTGGACAGAGTGATTCCCTCGACTCCGCTTTTCTGTTCGCTCATCGCGCACATTTCCTGACCCCTTCGTCTCCGCTTGTGTATACAGACTGATCGGAGACAATAAAGAGACGGACGAATGTTTACTTTGTCATTAAATGAGAAATGTACTTCCATTATATCATACGAGCTCATTTACGTCCCCGTTGGCTCCTGCTCACACAATTCAGCTTTTTCTGTCTCGCTCTCAGTGTTCATTTGCACTTTGTCAAGGAAACCGACATTTTATGTCAAGGCACTGGGGAATTAAATTAATAAAGAGAATGCATGGTAGATTATCTTCAATTATGAATACTGCCAGAACAGGAGTATAAAAAATAGATATTCAAACCATCCTCTGCGGTGCAGAAATGAAATTAATTTATTGCTTTGTACACAGAGCCAAATGTGCTCAGACTTCAAATATAAGATCCTTAGGGCATTTATTTCAGATCTGTGTAATGTTTATGCTAAATTGCTAAACTGACGTGTTCTTAGAACTTATTGATTAGCTTTGTACTACTAAATGTTGAAAAAGTTATTTGTATACACTAATTTTCTCTTCAGGAAATGGATGAAAAATACTGATCTTTCTCTCCAATAAAACGTTTGTCAGCAAAATGCTCTTTAGCAAGAGTATTGGTTAGCATGGTCATCCGTCCCAGCAGCAGTAGCTGGTTAGCAACTCTCGGGAGTGAAGACATTAAAAAAAATTTTTTGTCAAGGGTATGGAACCACTTTTGAATTGAATACAAATGAAGAAACGTGCCTTTTGCATCAATAATGGTAATCACAGCTGTCTAATAGCATCTGACTAGCAAAGCAAGCAGCAAATAAGTTATATATGTTTATTAAAATAGATTTAGAAAAAAAGTTAATACAGGAATCTAAAATTAAAAAGTTAACTGAAAAAAAATCAAACAGTCAAAATATTAATAAAAACTATATTTCATTAATAATAATAATAATAATAATAATAATAATAATAATAATAATAATAATAATAATAATAATATAACACTGCCACAAATTTGTTTGAGGCATTTTTTTAACCCAGATAATTAAATAAATATTTAATAAAAAAGATTGCCACATATCAGTCTTCAGGGCTCAAAATCAAGCTTGAACATTTGAAAAATATTTTCCATAAATGAAATAAAGCTAAAATAAAATTCATATTAAATAAAAGTCTATGAAAATTTGAAAATTAGAAAAACAAAAATTAACTTGGCAAATAACCAAAATAAAGCTTACAAAAAAAAGAAAAATAAATAAATTACATAAATTACTGAATAACTAAAATTTAAATTAAAACTGATTTTTTGAATATATGAAATTTTATATACATACATACATATTATATATGTATATGTACACACACACACACACACACACACACACACACACATAAATTAAAATTAAATTAAATTTATGCATTTAGCAGACGCTTTTATCCAAACCGACTTACAGTGCATTCAGGCTATCAGTTTTTACACACATATATATATATATATATATATATATATATATATATATATACACACACACACACACACACACACACACACACACACACACACACACACACATATATACATACATATATTTATATATATATATATATATATATATATATATATATATATATATATATATATATATATATATATATATATATATATATATATATATATATATATATATATATATATACACATACACACATACATACATACATACGTTTATATGAATGTATATAAAATACTAAAATAACACTAGCACTAACACCTAACGAGTTTTTAAAAACATGATAAAAGTAATTGCAATTCATCTCAATGGCAGTGAGCCACATCTACCGACATTTATTATGATCTACAAGAATAGTTTTGGCTTTCTGTAAGACAAACCCCTCAAAATTATCTGATAACCCAGTCTGCTTAAAACCAATAATCTTACTTCCTTGGTTAACAATGCCATTCAATGACTTCCGATGCTTCACGTTTAGATTACCATACCAACAACACACAGAGAAACAAAGTACAGATTCAATATAAGACCAGTATTCTGCTAGTTTACGGTTTCATTAGGCCTATGTCAACACTAGAAAGATCAACTGCGCACGTAAGGCCAACTCATGGTGCCTTTGGTTGGTTAGTTACAATTCTGCACACATAATTCCTGCAAAGTAATTTTCAGTGTATTAATCGCAAGCACAGTCCCTCAGGAGCCGTCTTGGGTGTCAGGTTAAGTGTTTCCTGAGGGCACAGTCACCATCAAGCTGGATCATGAATTTGCTAACTTAGTGGCTCTCTTCTTGCTCTACTCAGACTGTACCTGCATTCCTTCTGTGAGCGACTAAACCATTAGTCTCCACCACCCAAACCTGTCTAAACTGAGCAGGAGACCTAAGGGTGAAAAATATCTTTGAAAGCTGTAACAGATGCTGCTTTGAAATCTCCATGTCACAATTATTGTTCACCTGTCAACACGAAGTCAAGCCATAAATCATCTTTGTAATTATCAATTGATTAAAAAAGCCGTCTGACGAAGAAAGCCGCTCACAGGCCTAATACATCAATTTTAATGACATTTCTTAATCCAAAAGACTTGGCAATCACCAGAGACCAATTACAGGCCATGAGATAGAGGCAAACCATTAATAACAAGAGTTAGCCCGTTTGGTAAAAAGGGCTTGCAGGGGTTCATTTAAAACTGACTGATAATCCACAAGCATTACATTACACCAAATCTGGAACGTCATGATGCTACACTTTTCAAGACTCAAAGAAAACCAATGGATCCGTGAAATGCAATTGAAAAAAAAAATACTTCACACACTACAATCACAGTTCAAGCTGAGCATAGGAAGTAATTAATTTGGAATATTCAATAAACACCTACAGGGCAAAACTAAATTAAGACACCAAAAAAAATTTGATTGAACTTAGTAAGAATATAAAATATTATCCAACGATCCCAAGATACATTTAATGGCCAAGAGTATGCAGACACCCACTTCTAATTAAAAGGTCTTGTGAAGCCTAGTAATTACAGTAATGCTAAAGCATGCAATAACATTCTGTACGTCAGATTTCACAGCAAACATTCGAAAAAGGTCTTTTCTCATGTGCACAGAGCGAGATCTGGATACAAACAATTGTTTGTCTCTGTTTGGGGAAGAAGTTGATTAGACCTGAACCCCACTGAACACATTTGGGATGAATTGGAACGCCAAATGTGAGCCAGACCTCATCGCCCAACATCAATGCCTGACACTAGTGTCTGAATATGAGCAAATCCCAGCAGACATGTTCCAACATCCAGTGGAAAGCTTTCCTGAAGGGGTGGAAGATGCTAGGAAGGACAGACTCCCTGTTAATGCCATTCCAGTTATATACATATATTCAGTTAAATTACATACATTTGCCATCTTGTATGTATATATTGCCACTTAAATATGAAGCAGCACATCACTTTTCAACATTAAAATGTTTCTCGAGGGGCAAATTAGAATATTAGAAGGATTTCTGAAAGACCTTGTGACACTGAAATAGATTGACTGGAATAGATGCTGAAAATTCAATTCATCAAGGAACAATACACTAAGCATGCAACAAAATGTTAAATTGTCAACTATGTTACCTGTATTGTTTGTTTGTAACATAACTGACAGACTTTCTTTGTAATATCAAAATGGTGTTTAAAGGTTCATTAAGCGATTTTTACCAAACAATGGTAAACCCCAACAGGACCTCGCCCTTATTTTGAAATCTCCGCCCCACACGTATGTACACAACCATGGCAACAATGATCGCAGAAACAAGTGAAGATGAAACAAGCATAGGGGAGAGTGGGGCACAAAGTAACACTTTTTGACTTTCTCAGTTTGTGTACATCCACACGGGGTTCGGAATATAATTTTTTTTCACAGTAATTTTACACTCGTCTAGTATAAATATGTCGCTTTGTTTCATAATTACGGTTTATACGTTTTTCTTTATCTACCCTCAAAACATGGAAGTAAAATGTGACAACATGCCCCATAGGTGGGGTACAATGTTACATCTAAGGGGCACGTTGTAACATGGCCATATGACAGGTTAAAATGTTATCTGATCAAATTAAAAAAAATATATACATGACAAACTAAAATATTTTGTTAATAGAATAAAATAGTTTATTTTTTTCAAATAAAATAATGCAGTATTTTAAGAATTAAAATTAACCTGATTGTAGAGTTTGACAATGAACACATTGCAATCAATGCTTGGGAGGACCCATATAAATGAGAAAAAATGCATTGCATGTCTTGAAATAATAAATTCTAAACATTAAACTGACTAAACATTGACTGTCAGTCTTTATTCAGCTGTTTCTCTTTGTTTCTCGTTAAAATTAATTAAAGTAAATAGTGTAAATTACATCGCTACTGTCATAGAACAGCACATTTTAACACGTGTTACAACGTGCCCCATCTGCTCAAGTGTAATTTAAAACTGGTTAGTGTCTTCTGCTAGTTATCAAAGCATAAAAAAAAACATGTGAACTACTAAATAACAGATTGGAGATTAAAATAATAGCAGATTTGTCTAATTTTAAATTAATTAAAAAAAAACGGAGATGAAAAATTCACCTATTCAAACAAAAGCCAACATGGATAAGTTGTGTGAAACGAAGCAAAATCAACGTTAAGGCTGGTTCACACGGGACGATTTTAAAATTGTCGGCCGATTTTCCAAACCTGTGAGACCCCACACACGGCAATAAAAAATCACGGGTCTAACAGTTTTGGTTGTTCAGTGTGTGGTGTGCAGCCACACGGCAATATCAACACATCACACACGAACCGATTTGACTCCCGAGCATTCCCAGGTCAGACGGGAAATCTCGCAAAATCCCTCGAGATCAAACGTGACTTCAGAGTAAACAATCATGGCGGACGAAGAGGATGCAGTGGCCATAGTTTGTGCTTTGTTTTTAACGGAAAAAAAAAACATAAGAAAAACAAGAAAAGGCGATGGTCAAAGAGGTGGAGAGAACGTGAGCATGGACTATACTTGCTACATCATGATATGGAGGAAAGTTGTTGTTTTCTCTCATAGAAATGTTGTTACGTACTACACAGATTAATAACCGTTGAAATAAACGTTCATATATTCATTTCCATGTACTCTGGTGGACTGCAGTTGTGGATGTAGTTATGCCCATCGACTTTATCTGTATTTGTTATATTTGTTATATTATATACGCCGGCTGTTTTGATTTTGTTTCCCGGTACTTCCTCACCGCCTCGTCACCTCGCTTTCTGATTGGCTACACGCCACAGTCCACAGGCTGCTTGATTGTTTGTCCTCAGGGGACACCACACACAAGAAGAAATCGGGCCAAATAAATCCAACATATTGGATATCCCCGATTTGAGATCAGAGCGGTCCCGACATTCTTCCGAGCAGAGGAGAGCAGTCTTAACACACCACACATGGCAGGAATATTTGATCTGATAATTTAACGATAATCGGAGCATCCTAAGATTGTCGGAAGGGGTGAATCGGGGCTAAAATCGGCCTAATTATCCTGCCGTGTGAACCAGTCTTTACTCACCTATCAAAAAGAAGCAACGCAACAAGACATGCCTTCTTACTTCTGATTGGCTACAAGTGTGTTTTGAGACTCAGTCCAACGTTGTGGGCAAAAGTGTTTTTTAAAAATCGCTTAGTGCACCTTTAATGATTAAGCAGATCAATTACACTGATATATATATATATATATATATATACACAGTACAGACCAAAAGTTTGGAAACATTACTATTTTTAATGTTTTTGAAAGAAGTTTCTTCTGCTCATCAAGCCTGCATTTATTTGATCAAAAATACAGAAAACTTTTTAATATTGTGAAATATTATTACAATTTAAAATAATTGTTTTTAAATTTATTATACTTTAAATTATCATTTATTTCTGTGACGCAAAGCTGAAATTTTAGGATCATTATCACATGATCCTTCAGAAATCATTCTAATATGATGATTCATTATCAAAGTTGGAAACAGTTCTGCTGCATAATATTTTTTCAGAACATGTGATACTTTAAGATACTTTGATGAATAAAAAAAAAAAAAAGAAGCTATGTTTTTAAAATATAAATATTTTGTAATAACAATATACACTACTGGTCAGTAATTTGGGGTCAGTAATTTTTCTTTCTTTTTTTAAATAAAATCAATACTTTTATTCAGCAAGGATGTGTTAAATTGATAAAAAGTGATAGTAAAGAAAATATATTATTAGAAAACTATTATTTTAAGTTTTAATAATATTTCACAATATTACAGTTTTTTTCTGTATTTTTGATCAAATAAATGCAAGCTTGATGAGCAGAAGAAACTTCTTTCAAAAACATTAAAAATAGTAATGTTTCAAAACTTTTGGTCTGTACTGTGTGTATGTGTGTGTGTATATATATATATATATATATATATATATATATATATATATATATATATATATATATATATATATATATATATATATATATATATATATATATATATATATATATATATATATATATATAAACATGTTGGAGTTCCAGTTACTGCAGGAAGAATTTAGGACGGGGTTTCAGCCCAGCACGACAGAAGTACAAATTTATACCGCATACACCCTCAAAGCAACTAATAACAGTGGACATTTGCTCATTTTATCTCCATAATTGTGCTCCCTGCCGCCTGCATTTCTTAATGAAGACAGCAACGTATAATTTCCTAAAGCGTATTATTCAAATACAGCACGACAGTGGCAGCACCACCCTCGAGATGAGGTCCCTACCCGAATCATCTCACTTTCTCCGATTGTGCTTCTCTCCAACCGCGCTACTAATTTTCACTGAACTACATTTGGGAGGCACAAATTGTCTGTGACACTTCCAAATTTATCATCAACGTTAATAGCGCACAGCATAATCGGCTCGGTACAAAAGGAAATCAGAGCAAAGTACCATGATCAAATTATTCAATTGTGAAAAGGGCCATAAATACTAGTTGTAAACAGGAACAAATGTACTATCCGCAATTTAAAGAAGCAGTTCAGCACTGAAGCCAGTTCCTCCTGCTAGCAGACGGTTT
Organism: Carassius auratus; assembly: GCF_003368295.1. Taxonomy (NCBI): domain Eukaryota; kingdom Metazoa; phylum Chordata; class Actinopteri; order Cypriniformes; family Cyprinidae; genus Carassius; species Carassius auratus. The sequence continues at coordinate 1,131,882 of NC_039262.1, read as the reverse complement.
CACCCAGCTAAAAGTTCATGTTATGTAAATGAACAGGAACGTCTAGTAGCGACCTCCGATGTGAACGTGGCACAATGTTACTGCTTGGCTTGTCTCTGGCCCTAAAACAAACCGCTGCACTCTGACTAAACTTTCAGAAAAAGGAAACCGCCTGAAGCAAATAATTCCATCATAAACGGATATCAGAGACATGAATACGATTACATCCCTTCTGAGGTGCGCTGATTGCTTTTGATGAAAGCGATGAAGAGTCTTTAATGACACGTCTGTAGCTGTACGATTGAGTCAGAAACCCTCATTCCTGTTATCATTTTCCTCGGTGCACCCTGATGATTATACAAAAACTCATGCAGAAACGGGTGGATTTTTTTTTTGGGTAGGACAACTTAAAACAACATTGGGAATGTATTTAAAGTGACAAAAATAATATTTTGCTGAACATCATGTTGTTCAAAAACTGTGTGACTTACTTTCTTCTGTTGAACACAAAAACAGATGTTTCACAGAATGTCCCAGCTGCTCTTTTTCCCACAGTATGAACGGGAAAAGGAGGAAGCACCATAAAAGTATCCATATGTAATGCATAAAGTACACCATATTTAAAGTCTCCAGAAGCCATGTGAACAGATTATCTGAGGATTGAGAAATATTGTGGATTTTCAACAAATAATTACTTAAAATTTGGTCTTTTCCACTCACATAAAGCTGTCAGACAAGTAAAGGATAAAAGGTATAAAGTATAAAAGGAGTAAAAATATTTTTAAAAGACCTATCTTATGCTCAGCTAGGCTACATTCTTTTGTTTAAAAATACTGTAAAAGAAGTAGTGTGAAATATTATTACAATTTAAGATATAGGTTTTCTGTTAGAATTTATTTTTGTATATTTATATTTTTTCAAAGCTGAATTTTCTAGCATCATTACTTCAGTGTCACATGATCCTTCAGAATTCATTTTAATATGATGAATAGCTGCTTAAGAAACATTTCTTATTATCAATGTTGAAAACAGTTGTGCTGCTTAATATTTTCATGGACATTATATTTTATGTTTATGTTTTCACAACTCTTTAATGTGTAAAAAGTTCAAAAGAACAGCATTTATGTGAAATAGAAATCTTTTGCAAAATTATGAATGCCACTTTCAATCAATTTAATGCATCCTTGCTGCATAAAATTAATTTCTTTCGAAAAAAATAATTTTCATGCTATGGTGGATATTCAGCCAATGACAAAACAGACGCATGGCTTTTTCCGAAGCTCAACAGTGTGAAAAACTATTCACATTTGCATAGAAAAGAGCCACTTGGACATTCTACAAAACAAATCATTCTGTGGGCCAAAGACAGACAGACAGTTTGTGAACCACATGAGGGCCAGTAACATGATAACAAAATGTTAATTTCTGACTGAACTAACTAAACAAAACATGCCAATATTTCCTTTTTTTTATACATGTTTTCACCAACAGTCATACACAGAACATGGCAAGCCCTAGTAAAACCTGTCATTATTTTCTGACCCTCATGTCATTCCAAACCATGTCTATTTCTTCCTTTAAACACAAAAGATGATATTTTGAACAATGTTGGTAGCCAAACAGATGCCAGTAGTCAATGACTTTCATAGTATTTTCTTCCCTACCACTACCACAAAAAAAAATCTTCTTTAGTGTCAAACAGAAGAAAGAAACTCATACAGGTTTGGAGGGCAAATGCATGATAGAGTTTTATTTTGGGGCGGACTACCCCTTTAAAGCAATACCATGCTAAGCTAGCATACAACTTCATAAAACAGACTACATCATTCATAACCAGGAATGGCCAGCAGGTTTAGAGAGCTTTAGTTAACAGTGGATGCTAAACAGGTTCATATTAAAGCATATGTTAATGTCCATCATGACCCCAGAGGGGCAGTATTTAGTGGCTAGTTTCCCAGCTACGACAGGCCGGTCCACAGAGGCAAAGTGCATCTAGGAAAATCATAAATCATCAGGCGCTGTTTTGCACCTGAACTCTCTCTAATGCCCTAGATAGAGCAGCTATCCTTGAAGGCAGATTCAATTATTTACCAAGCAAATAAATTATTACATTATGCCCAAGCACGCAACGTCTCGCAGTAGCGCCATGTCTGACAATTTGTTTCCATCTGAAACATTTAGAGAGAAGTAATTTTACTTGATAATGGTCACACAGAATGCAAATAGAGGATGTAACGCTGAAGAAAGGAATAAAATGGAGAGGAGAGGGAGCGTGCTGAAGATCTGAAACACAAAGCGGTCAGGTGTGAGAGAGAGGGATTTGAGAGCGGCCCGTTTACCCTCCACCCTGCTGGGTATCAGTGCTGCCGGGAGGGGCTCTGTGTCACGGCTGGAGATTATAGGCTCTGATAAGCACTACATTCACTGGTCATTAAGCCAATGTACAAGTGCTTTGATTCAGCCGAGCGAGTCTATTTTTAAACAAACACTGACTTCTGATTTTCTAGTGAAGTCATAGGTCTCAAACTAGGGAATGAGCTCGGGTTGGCGTGTAATTGCTAGCATAGTGTGAGAAAATACAATATAGAATCAAAACTGACTAGTGTTATATACTTTATAATTGTCTTTCTTTGGTTACAGTTCATCAGTGCATGCTGTTCGAAAGAGAAAAATCTTATGCTTTTAAATTGATTTCTGCACAATACAATGTACAACAGAAACAAATCAATACATTCAAGCCATCCAAGACCAAACATTTATTTTCTGATTCCCATTATTATAAAAACAATCATTTTAATGTACTCATTCTCATTTAATTTAGTAATAATAATAATAATAATAATAATAATAATAATACATTAATTGACAAACATATATGTTATCATTATTTAGTCACTTTTATTAACTTAATTTACTTATAATTATGTACATTATAATTAGTAGTATTATAAAATAAATGAAAATATACCAACATGTAAATTTAAATTATTTTTATAATTAATATATTATTATTATTATTATTATTATTGTTAATTTATTATTATTATTATTATTATTATTATTATTATTATTATTATTATACTCATTCTAATTTTATAATTATAATTATTATTGTTTTATTGTATTTATAATAATGTTTTATAATAAGAACAACTAATTTAATAACAAGACCAACAATATTATTTTACATAGAGTACATTAAATTTATTCTATTACATAATTTATTAATAATAAATGTTGTCAACTTACTATGTAAAACAATTATACCTAATACAATATAAAAAATAGAATAATAATAGTTATTATAAAATAAAATTTTATAAAATAATTTTTTTTTAACAATGTAATATCCACCAGGCATAAATGGTACTTCAGATTGCCTACAAAAGTTACAGCGCGTCTTCTAAAAAACCTACACAAATTGAAGCATTATTTACGTCCGTAGAACAAACTCTTTGGGATGTGTTACATGCCACACTTTACACTTTATCCCTAACACTAAGTTTGAGTGATTTACTAGCCGTTTACTATGCAAACACAACAAATAACATCACTTCAAATCCCAAAGGACACGATGAAATCCCATGCTCTATTATTTCCCATTAACCATGACTTTTCCTCAGAAATGTCACATTACGGATATTAAATGCATTGGCACTTTTAAATTAAAATGCAAATGCTCTTTCATGCAGTCGCTAACGTCTATGAATGTAAAATCTGATTTCAGAGTTCATCAGTGATCCGGCGCTGTTAAAAGCACTTTACAGTCGCCAATCCAACACGACCACGCTGAGTTTTAAAGCAAAATCCAGTTTCAAAACAGATGGAGAGAGCAAAGCTCTGCGAATCTACAGAGCGGCGGGGGTTGAAGGTGACAGCTCGAACAGGGTATGGATAGCAGACAACAGTCTCTAATGGCTCGGAAACTGTGCAGTTCCCTCAAGGCCCTTTGCCCTCCACATTAGCAAGTATATTACTCCATTTGCTTTGGCTCTGAGCTGAATATTCCGCATACTAATTCTCATCACAGACTCTGACTTTCACTCAGCCATGGATTCCCAACTGGCTTAAGTCCACAAATTATGAAGCAGTCTAACGTGGTCTCTCGCTGATTTGACCTCTCTGTGTGGCTCAATTGAGGCATTGCATTTGTCTTGTCAGCAGTTAGACTGTGGTTTCCATCTCATCTGTTTGCTTAAGGCCGGTTCGGGCTGCCAGTGCATCCTCACGGGTTTCGGTCTATATATGGCCTTGGCATGCCAGGAGTCCTGCTGCATATTTACACACTCATGCAAATCTAGATTCACACACATTGCCAAGGTTTAATCATTGGTATCATGCTATGCATTTCTAGTTCTAACGGATTCAAATTGTCCTAAATTGGGCATTTTTTCATGCTTAACTTCTGAATCATCATGTACAGTCAAACTGAAGTGAGCATGCATCATCACCTCAGATCTTTTAAAAAATTTTAACATGCAACTTTAAAAGTATTTTATGCTCATCAATGCTGCATTTATGTGATCTGAAATACAGTAAAAATAGTATTATTTTGAAATATTATTGCAATTTCAAAAGTGTATTTTCTATTTGAATATGCTTTAAAATGTAATTTATTTCTGTGAAGCAATGGTGAATTTTCAGCACCATTACTCCAGTCTTCAGTTTCACATTGTTCCGAAATGCTAATTTTCTGCTCAAGAAACATTTATTCTAATTATAAATGTTGAAAACATTAATGCCACTTAAAATTTTGTAGTTTTTTAAAAAAGTTTTTTTTTTTTGACGTAGGCTATATAAAGTTCAGAAGAAAAGCATTTATTTGAAACAGAAACCTTTTGTAACAACATAAAATGTTTTGTCACATTTAAAAATAAACTTTAATACATCCTTGCTAAATAAAAACAATAATTGCTTCTTACTGCCCCAAAAAATGATATAATGTACATGTATAAGAGAAACAAATATAAAACAGTAAATTCTTCTAAATACAATAAAATAAAATGAATGTTTATAACATTCCTGCTGAATTTGATCAATTACCAAATAGATCGTGCATTATTTAACATGATCGATTACTCAGGATGAATTAGCAGACACCACACCGAATATGCATAAAAAAATTTACAAACAGCACATTTTAAAAACACAGCCCTTCACATAGGATTTATGCCAAAACATGAATACAGCTTTCTTATAGGCTAAAAAATGCTGCTCCCTTGACTCTTTTTTGCCGTTTATAGAGTGTAAGGATGTCAAAGAGACGGGTGTGATTCTCAGGACACTCTTTCAATGAAATCTGTCAGCTAGTACAGACATGTTATGCAGAGCATTAAACCTATTCTGACCTTTCCCTACCAGTGGAAAACCCATTTAAGGTGTTTACATGACCTCGCATGTCGTTAACTTAATAAGGTTTAATATAATGGATGTGAACTCGCTGATTAGACAACCTACAAAAACAACTTCCTCCTGCTTTTCCTTCCTCGGCAGTGTAACTGGCCACCAAATTCACACTATTTGCATCTACTCATTTATTTGACGAACACTGTGCCGTTTGGTTTAGCGTGCATTAGCAAATTCCAGACAAAACATTCAGTGCAGACAGGTAATTCATCAAATCACAAACAACACCTCAAGCCTAAGTAATTAATAAATATTTTGCCTTGGCAGTGCAAGATGAAAATAACGTGACGAATGACATGCATGACAGACGTTTTCGACAAAACTGCAGTCGAGAAACTGACGCACCCCTCCATCTTCTAAATCAGGATCTGCTTTAGTTTCATTACCTTTACACAATTCACCACCATAAACAGACTGCAAATGCCATATCAATAAAACATACTAATGTAGATCTTCAAACGTTAAACAATAACATCTCTGCGTGCTTATTTTTATATTATAAACATGCATGACACAGAACTGCTGCCCGGATTGTTTTATATAAACATGAACCCACATTTTCCAGGCAGTTCGCCTGAGGTCAGAAGAGATAATGCATCATAATAGACAGCCACGCTAAAAGATGTGGGAAATTATGCAATGTAGCACCAGGCGGGGGCGTTTCTCCTTTTATAATACTGTTCTGAACATAAATGGATATAAAATCATCTTTACCTGGAGTACAGAGTTGTTCACAAGCTGTACACACAATACAGCTGCTTTGTTGCAGGAAAATGATAGAAGGCATTTGCAAGTTTTGTTTCCTACAACTATACTGGAGGTACAGTAAATATCCAACTCATCCACCCAGTGCTAATATTTGTTTTCTGTATTGTAAAATGTCCTGTTGTTATTATTATTATTATTACAAATGATTCAGTGCTCAAATGAATGTTCCAAATGAATCAAACTCAATCCTTAACAATTTCAGACCTTTTTGCAAACCCGTTTGACCAATCAAATCACATATTAATGGTTAATTCGTGAATCTGGCAACACTAGTCTAAATGGTGTTCATTTCGTTAACGAAAACTAGGACGAAAGATATTCACTAATGACATTATTAAACATGAACTGTGACTACATCAATATGCAACTTCATTTACGAAAAAATAAAAATGAGTAAAATGTAGAAAAAATGTGTATGCATGGTTGCCAGATATTACATAATGTGTTTAAATCCTTCTATTAGAGCTCCACTGTATAACTTTACCTTTGCAACCTGGCAACCCTTTGTGCATACACTCTCTCTAACACTACAGAATACACTGATGATCTGAAAACATGTAGTTTAGAGATCTCCATCATATATACTGCTCAAATCAAAGTGTGATACATGCAGCTTGATTAAATGCAGCGTAAGTCTGCCTTTAAACCTTCTCCGTTATAAACTGTGATAAATCCAAACATGGATCTCCACTATATTATTTGCGAATGAGGTTACTGAACAAATGGACTTACGCAACCTTAGTGGCACACAACGAAGACATTTTATTGTTGTTTTAATATAAAGACATGAATATAATTTGGCATTATTGTAATTACTATTGTTTAAGCTTTACTGGTTTTCATAATGAAGCGACTGTGCTTATATTTATGATAACATAACAAATCAGAAAACTAGATTGGGTGAAATAAACCATGTGTATGATTATAGATGAAAGTGGAATTAAGATTAGAATTGTCACTGTCTTTTGAGAGACCGTTTTGAGTTTTACCAGTTTTCATAGACTGTGCTTATATTTATGATAATGATTCAGAAAACTAGATGATGTAAAATAAACCATGTTCATGATTCAATTTAAAAGTGGAATTAATATTAGAAATGTCACTGTTTTAGTTTTTGAGCTTTACCAGTTTTTATAATGTCGAGACTGTGCCTATATTTATGATAATATTATAAATCAGGAAACTACATAATGTAGAATAAACCATGTGTATGATTATAGATGAAAGTGCAACAATGCTGATGTGATGTCTCAAATGACAACAATTATGATCAGAAACCGTGTTTATAATTTTGAGCAAAATGATAAAGTGATTATCAGTTAAATCACTATGCAGCATGACTGACTAAAACTAGACTAAAATCAACTAAAAACTAACAAAAAACATGATAGATTGACTAAATATGATAAAAAAATAAAAAAATAATAAAAAAAGACATTTGATTTAGGGCTAAGACAGAAACAATCAGCTTACAAAATCAGATAGAAAACACAAATGACTTGACGGTAGGGATGTAACGTTTAACTGCGAGCCGTTTAAAATCTATTTAAATATGGTGGTGCTAAACAAATCGTGATTCATTTAGGGGTAGGAGTTTATATGAATGTATGTCTGAGAGGAACTCACTGTCTTTACAAAAGTTTAGATGGTATTTCTTCTTTTCATCTTGCCTTTGTATAATGCACATTAAAGTTCATAAGTGCAGCTCTGCTTTGTTTACAGCGGAAACCAAGGAAACACTTTAAGCGCCACCTGCTGGCAGAGAGTGAATCTGCGTCTCGTTCAGCTCGTCTGCTGTTTCAGTTTCATGCAGATATATTTTATGTATAGTTTCACAAAAATAATGTCGAACCATTGTGTTTTTGCTTCAAATTTCTAAACTATACAGTCTAATTCAGATTAAAAACTGCTCATGTTGCATCTTTGTTTGGATCATGTTTAAAATGCAGTGGTTGCAGTGGTCATTTTAAATGAAAGAGCACTGACAAAGCCTTAGTTGTTTACATGAAGAGATTTATTTTATTTTTTATTATGTTATTTATCCGAGTCACAATATATATATATTTTTTTTAACAAAATGAGATTAAAGACAAATTATAAATTAAATGTGTCCTTTTATTATTGCTTGGATATAACACTATAATATAAATATACTAATATAGCACTTTTAAAATTTCTATTTAGTTTTGTTATTTACGTTTACATTAGATTTAAAAAAGCAATAATAAAAGGACACATTTAATGTATAATTTGTCTTAAATCATCATTTAGTTAAAAAATATATATTGTGGATGGAATTGAACCATGAAATCAAAACCGTGAATCGAATCGTGAGTTGAGTGAATCTTACATCCCTACTTGACGGCTGAATTATTATCCGAGAAAATGAATCTCAGGTTGGCAATCTTCACTGACACATAAGGATTTATCAGTAATATTTGACTGGGGCACAGAGGTAAAAAGGGTCTAGTGATGCCTCTGGCACTAAGTGGATCTGTCCTCGGCTCTCAAGAAATCAAGCATTTATGCTCTCAATCTGAAATTAAATCCAAAGTGCTTTATAACCGGGACCTCACCTGTACCAGCCTTCCCGCACCGATCCTCTCCACTCATAACAACATACCCAGAAGGTATCTATATCCTCAAAATAATAAAACCGCCTCGCTCTCGAAAAGAAATTCTCATCTCAGTCTTAAAAAAGCTGCAGAAAGCTATCCCTGCTTCAATATTCTACTACTCTGAAAACATATTAGCGCTGCCAAGGCAAAACCTCTCATTCTTTGTTCTTTCTTTTTGTACTTGCTTTCAAAACATATTGATTTGGAGAAGAAAAGGAGGGACCACTATGACAGGGGTCCTGACATTTTATCCTACCCGTCAGATTTCCTACTAGGGTTTATTGCGCATGCGCACATTAATATTGTGTCCTTTTTCTCATGCTGAACAACAATTTTGTATGTATCTGCATTACTGTAAGGGTAGGTTTAGGGTTGGGTAGATGTTGACTTTAATAAAACACAATCGAATAGGTAGAAATAAATATTTACTGTCGGTTTCCTGTAGCTGTATCTCTTCTAGCTACAACCGCGAATATAACACATAATAACTGTATTTGGACTATTGTAAGGGTAGGTTTAGGGTTGTGGTAGGTGAAGACGTTAATAAACCATCATTTCAAAGGTAGCATTTTACGTTGTCGAATTGTACTACCATCTGTTTTAATGAGAGGTAGCAAAATCTGACAGGACAGGACAAATCAACAGAACACCGGCACCACAACACTCTGAACATATGACCTAAATGTGGACCAAAATATCACTAAACATAGTTCATCCTTGAGAGCATTCGGCCATATTTCTGCACTCGTTTCGTACTACTGGAAGTGTCAAAACATTGACAGGTTGTGTGCGTGTGCGACTGCTCAGAGTCCAAACTGTAAGCCTTTAATCCGGCCCATGTTCCAAGCTGCTACCTGATACATTTGCCAATGTTATCAATGTCTGCATCTGCAAACATGACAGCACTGCTATTACACCGAGACCCACTGCTGCTGCAACCGAATCCGCACTCCTGTGTGTGCATGAGAACACATGCATGGCACGACACGGATTATCCCGACGACACGGGGCAAGCAGGTCGAGTGTTATGTGTGTAGTGACGTGTGAAATACGTTTACATAGAGAGACAGCTGACCTCTGAGATAACACTGAACACACTTACACATGCACTGTTGTAGCATTTGCACATGCAATCATTTTTACGATCTGTAATAGTCCCGTAACGTAGCCTGGTAGGGGTAAATTCAGATTGCGTTTGTGTACCCACTGCCAAATAGTCAGAACACTATGTTTTTCTTTGCATAACAGCCTACGGGTTCAACAAAAGCTTCCTACTGTAACAGCCTCCCTTATGATATTGTACCAATCAATAAGGATATGCATGGGAAACAAAACTCAAATCAGGGCTCTAGGAGATCTACTTTCCTGCAGAGTTTAGTTTCAACAAAGGATTTTCAAGGTTCTGCAACCAAAAAGGCGCCCATTGGGGTTTTTGGATTGGCCTGTAAAATAAAAATGCTGTTTACATCAGTCAATGTTTTAATTCTTTTTAAATAATAAATATATTTAATATTTTATTTGCATTTATATTGTGGATGCAAAATATATGATGTGGACTGAAATGTAAAAACAAATATCAGTGAGTATTTTATTCTGTACACACATATTATGCATATATTATGTTTAAATATGGATTAAATAACTTATTGGCAAAACAAGTTTTGTTTCACAGTGCATATTTGAGTAATTTTTCACTGTGTAAATATTTTTTATATAATATGATATTAATATAATACTTTAATAAAACTATTATATTTAATAATTTGAAATAATTCTTTATAATTTTTGGACGCTTTGGCTAATCTAAGAACAGAAAAAAAAATGTAACAAACACTACAGCAGAAATACGAAGCCAGAACACTGTAAATGATCTTTTTCCTCAAATAACTAGGCTACGTGTACATTAACACTAATTTAGTAAAACGGAAAAATGCTTGATGAAGAAATTTATTAAGTCGTTAAACAAAAATAATCTGTCACTGGTTTTAAACCTTTTATAAATAAATACTACTAATAATAATAATAAAGGTAGACAACGCCTGCTGTAAACAAACACCTGACGCAGGTGGTCAATGGTTGCGTCTCCAAACCTAGAGAGCTGTCTACCTAGACAACATTATGGGGCATTTAAGGTTTTAGTTCACATGTATTGGCAATAAAAGTCAAGCTGGAAAAGTTGGGAGAAGCAACCATGGACTTTTGGTTCACTTTAAGGGTTGAAACTAAACTACCCATGCAGGTAGATCCCCAGCCTCTCAGGCCGAACGAAAAACCGAGTATTTGAAGTATCCAGAACAAAAGCATCATCCATGTGGTCCAAGTGACCCAATCCAGTGTTTGCTATTAAAATCCCAGGAGGAAGTTTTCCCACATCCAGCAGAAGAGGGTGGCGCACACAAACACCTTCACCGAACGCGCGCGCCTGGCATGTGCCAATCTGCCACTAGAACGCGCACGTGACATAACAGCGCTCCATGCAATAATAATGTACCGCTGCCATCCTCGTCATCAGCAGCAGCAGCAGCATCTCCAGCCTCACCTCCAGATCGAGTTGTCCAGTGATGCCAGGCGCCTGTCCTTGTTTCTCAGATGTGGACGCTGTTCCTCAGGCGCTAGCGGTTGTTGGTTCGCATGGCGCGGTAAAGTGTGTTCCGGCGTCTCCTCGCATCAGCAGCAGGTGTGTTTCTCTCTCTTTGTGCGCTGGAATGAGTTGGTCCTGGGAGTTGACAGATGCTGTCCGCACACAGAGACGCGAGTGAATGCTGCTCCGCTCTCTCCCAGCTGATACTTTACTCCACATAAGCGCCTCCCTCTTCCAGCGCCGTGAGCTCCGACTGCGCGTTTGCGCGAGAATCAGTGGCACCTACTGGCGAAATGTGGAAGTGCAGCAAATTAACTCCTCAAAGAATTCCCATTATATTTTACTTCTCTTACAAAAAGTCAAAATGCTTTTGTTAAAAATTAAAAAATGCATCTAAAAAACATGCATGGGGAAACAACAGAAACATTTACTCATATTTCTTATGAATTTTATGAAAAAGACTAGATCAACTATTTAATTTACATTAATTTTCAAATAAAAATATAATCCCTATAGAATATGAGATAAGCATCCAGACATGTACATACACTACCATTCAAATATTTAATTTAATTTGATTATTTTATTGTATTGCTGATTGAAAGAATTCTTACATTCAGCAAGGCTGCATTACATTGATTAAAAGTGACATTAAATAAATGAAATGTTACAAAAGGTTTTTATTACAAATGCTGTTCTTTTAAACTTTACATTCAAAGAATATTATAATAGAAAACAGTTGTTTTAATTTGTAATAATATTCACAATATTTTACACAACATGTTTTTACAGTACCAGATAAATGCAGCCTTGGTGAGCACGAGAGATTTCTTCCAAAAACTTAAATTACTCACATACTTTGAACACCAGTTTGCATGTATTAGATACAAGTGTAATAAATATGAGAAATATTTCAAACAAAACTTAAATGATATCACATTGAATATTTAGGATTCACAGCTTTGCCGTAATCAACCTTTTTCCTTACTGTAATTCCCTTCATTCCTATCAATGTGTTAATGTGGTTGAATTCAGTTCTAAATGACACAAATGTGTTTTTAATATTAATATTTAATATGACACATGTTGTTTTTTAGACACTATTAAAGAACAATAACATACCCCCAGTTCACTTGATTGATGTGCAATTAAAGAGAGTGCACTTGTCACACATTTTCCAGGTACTGCGGCTGGCACAGCAATGCTCAGTGTGGCACAGCGATTAATTATGGATTATATACACAATTCATCTGGTGGTGATACTGTAAACATCTTTCCAATGACACCCAGTAAATGCACACAGTCAATTCTGTGACGTGAGGTGGTTGTTGGTTTAAATACCACAGCCTGTAATCAGTAACAATGTAAGGTTAAAGGTATCAGCTGAATGAAAATCACTATTCATTTCAGAAGCATGTTCCCGGTTAATGTTGTGTATGCTTTATCAAATCAACCAATGAAACCATTAGTCGCTCGAGGGCTTGTTTAAACCCCCCTCATCCCCCAGTTGTGTTTTCCAAACCCAAGGGAAGGAAATGGAATACACACAGATATCTGCTGATTTTTCTCTAAAGTGGCAATTGGAACCTACATATATAATACATCACAAATGTTTAAAAATTGAAGGTTTGCTCTCATTAATAATAAACCACAACTAGTGGGCCAAAGGTGGTGAGATCTCTGATTTGCTCCCTGTCACGTATGCACAGAGACTGGCCTAACAGCACGCCTGCAGTTTATGGATATGTATGCAGCTCTGTTTGAGTAGGAATAGCTCCAGGGCCACAGCGCAACACTGCATGCACTTGGTCCGGATCCGCTGGACCCGAACGTGTTTTTCCGAGTGACCGCTGCTTGAGTTTGGAGCCTCAGCACGTAACGCGCCGCTGCCTCTGGTCATGCGTGCAGCTTCATTTCTTTGTTTTTCCAGTAACTTTCAGTTAGGACTCTGATTCTGGACCTGATTTAGTGGATGCCTGTAAAAAGGCACTGCATAAACACCGTATATGTTCATACATTTCAATTTAATGTCTTGCATGATCTGTATTTGTTCAGAAGAGTGTAATAAATTAGAAATATCATAAATGTACTGATTATTTAAGATTCCCTGCTTGCTATGACCAACAGTTGTAGTTTCTCCTGTATATACAGTGGGGATCGAAAGTTTGGGCACCTTTGCAGAATCTGTGAAAATGCGAGTAATTTTCAAAAAATAAGAGAGATCATACTAAATGCATGTTATATATTATTTAGTACTGTCCTGAGTAAGATATTGTACATAAAAGATAATAACATTTAGTCCACAAGACAAAAAAAAAAATGCTGAAATTATTAAAATAATCCCACTCAAAAGTTTGGGAACCCTTGGTTCTTAGTACTGTGTTCTGTTACCTGATGATCCTCGACTGTCTTTCTGTTTTGTGATGGTTGTGCATGAGTCCCTTGTTTGTTCTGAACAGTTAAACTGAGCAGCGTTTTTACCAGCATTTACCTTGATCTTCAACTTCCAAAAGTTTTCACCCCCCAGCCCTTAATGCATCTTGTTTCCTTCTGGAGCATCAGTGAATGTTTGAATCTTTTTAAATAGTTGTGTTTGAGTCCCTCCAATGTCCTCAGTGTGATAAGATGCATCTCAAAATCATAAAGTCACTGCTGGAAAGGGTTCAACTATGCAAAGATGCTGGAAAACTGAAGAATCTGCAGGACCTTAAAGATTTTTCTGAAGAACGCTGCTCAGTTTAACTGTTCAGAACAAACAAGGGACTCATGCACAACCATCACAAAACAGAAAGACAGTCGAGGATCATCAGGTGACCACACAGAGTATTAAGAACCAAGGGTTCCCAAACTTTTGAGTGGGGTTATTTTAATAATTTCAGCAATGTTTTTGTCTTGTGGACTAAATGTTAATATCTTTTATGTACAATATCTTACTCAGGACAGTACTAAAAAAAAAATAACATGCATTTAGTATGATCTCTGTTATTTTTTGAAAATTACTCATATTTTCACAGATTCTGCAAGGGGTGCCCAAACTTTCGAGCCCCACTGTATATTCCTGTCTACAGTTTCTACTGATGGTTTAATGTGGTCATATTCAGTTTTAAATGGTGCAAAATGTTTCCAGCACTGACTATTTACAATTATTAACATAAAAGTGTCAGATAAATGTTGTATTTGAAGGAACTATTAAAGAAGAAGATTATACTGACACTTTACTTGATTATACAATACTGTTTTACTAATGTAAAATGAGAATAAAAGCCATATAAAAAAACACACAATAGCATGCAGACAACTACATAAAATTCCATTCAAAAGTTTAATTCTAAAACATAAAAATCAGCAAAGATGCATTAAATTGACATTAAATAAATGTATACTGTAATGTGTATATATATATATATATATATATATATATATATATATATATATATATATATATAAACATTAATTTTATTAAGGTTTCCAACTGTTATTGACATTAATATATATTTTTTACATTAATAATAAAATAATAAACAAATCAATACATTAGAATGATTTCTGGAGGATCATGTGAAAGAAGACTAGAGTGATAACTTATGAAAATTCAGCTTTGCATCACAGAAATAAATTACAATTTAAAAGATTTTTTTTTTTTAAATCAATTATTTTAAAATGCAATAATATATCATAATATAACTTTTTGGTCACATAAGTGCAACCTTGATGACCACAGGATAATTCCTTCAAAAGGATTGCTCATACATCAATATGAAAAACACACAAAAAAGCCCACTTTTATGATCTAATCAATTTCTGATGCATTCACTCAAGTCCCATCTCACTTTTTTTCTTGTTAAATATTCTATTTAATTCAAAAAAGACAAAATCTGTCACATTAAAATGGGTTTTATATGCCGTTTCATGTCGACTTTGAAGCAATTCCTCATAAAGCTCCTCAAATAGATCTTCTTTAAAAAGACGGGCCGTTCTTGCATTCAAAGGACTTCCTGCAAATGCTCTATAAGGTCCATTGCTTTCTGCACATACAGGTCAATTTTCATTAGATGCATGGAAAAAGAAAGACACGGAGATCCAAATAGCATCTAAATTGCTGACTGCCCCGTTAGTCCATGTTCCATTATAGAGCTGGACAGAGCCGTCCGGATAATTGGTCACCAGAGGAAAAGCCTCACCTGTATGGTGGGATTGTCCAGCTCTCGTTCACTAACAACTTCATCCATCTGCAAGCGGCTAGTTTAATGTACCGCTGGGCTCTGACCTTTGCTTCCGCTCAGAAAGCAGATCTGTGAACAGGATCAGACTCATGTTAATGGAACAGTTCATTATTTGCTCAGCCTCATGTCACTCCAAACCCTTATATTGTTCTTTTTCTGTATTGCACAAGTTGTATATGGATCGCTTTTATGGATCTTTATAGAGCTTGACAGACATGGATGAAGATTCGTTAGACATGCTTATTCTGGAAACTAAAGCGCATGCAAGTTTTGGATGGGCATGAAGCAATTCATATTGTAAATAACTGGCAGCAAATACTTAAATATTTAAATGAACAGCTTCTTCTAAACAAAACCTTTCAAAAGTTTGGAGTTTCTTTAAAGAAATGAATAGTTATTTTAACAAGGATGAATTAAATGGATCAAGAGTAACACACACACACACACACACACACACACATACATATATATATATATATATATATATATATATATATATATATATATATATATATATATATATATATACACACACACACATATACATTAGACATAAAATGATTAATAAAATCATATATATATTTGTGTGGGTATGAATTTAAAATTTTCATTTTATGTCTAATAAATAATTGTATTTTTTATTGTACTGTACTGTGCTGTTATGTTATTATTATTTTCTATTATCTAATTTTACAGTCTTCTTTAGTGACAATAAGGACAGTTAGAATTCTCCAAAATATTTCCATTTCAGATAAATGTTGTTTTTTAAACTGTTTTCAACACTGATATTAATAAATGTTCCTAAAGTGACAAATTTTTATATTAGAATGATTTCTGCAGTATCATGTGACTCTGAAGACTGGCGTAATGATGCTGAAAATTCACCTTTGCATCACCGGAATAAATTAATTTTTTTAATATATTCGAATAGAAAGCAGTAATTTAAAATTGTAGTATTATTTCACGATTTACTCAAAAAAATTGTATTAAATAAAGGCAGCATTATTGAGTAAAAGAGACTTCTTTAAAAATAAAGTATTAAGATGTATACTTGATTAAAACACTGCAAGCCTTTCAGAATGAAATCACTTGCTGCTTTGGCTAAAAACCTCCAGATATTGATCTCATGCATTTGTAGGAAAAGTTTTCAGTTGTTTGAAAAGACTCTGAAAGAAACTTTTCTAGTGGCTTGATGCTTCTTTTCATGCATGTCATTGCAGCTTAAAATAAACTTGAAAAGATCCATCTTTTGCATCAAAGTGTATCTGTGCATGAGTATTTCCATCTCTGCTATGTAGGCTGACCATAAAAGCATGCAGAGTCTCGGTAAAAAGATCAGACACTGTTTTCACACTGGACTGCATGTTACAGCAGGTTCCCGGAGCTGTTTGCGATGTTGTCTTCACGGTGAAGTTATATGCTTGAAATGCTATTTTGAATTCAAAAACACATATGCTCATTAATGTTCAGAACATGTATAAAAACATCCATTAGAACAGCACACCACAAGAGGCTGATCAAGGACACCCTAAACCTCAGTTGAGATATTCTCAGATTCAAAAGGAGCACTTCATAAAGCGACCACCAGCACGATGAAGAGTGGTCCTTAAACATTCCAGCAAAACCCTTGTGTGCCGAGACATTAATTGGAGGCTTTTGTGGAGGCTTTAAGAATGGAATAGACAACCCTTAATCCACTCCACACAACCGTCCTCCTGCAGCCTGCATCTAATGTGTGATCAATACGGCAACTGACTACTGTTAGCTGCAATTAGGAGACAATGCTTCCCGTTTGCTATTTTCAGCATTTCCCATCTAGAGGAAGTGCAACAGGGAGGATAATTGCGTATTGACAAAAAAGATACACACATGCTCCAGTACTGTCATCGTGTGGCTTCAGCAGGGCTGGTAACTGACCGTTTAAATGGCAAAACCACCAGTACGGCTGACAAAACGTGTGATGAAGATGAATGAAGAAACTAGCAATTACCTTTTCAGTGAGTGCTGAATCTGAACACATTTCTCTTCATCTTAGATGCTTCTCGTCTGAAAAACTGCAAAAAAGAAGCAATATTGACAGAATCGCTGAAATTAAATGTGCAGAGCAGCTCACATCATTTGCTCCAGGTTGAATTTGTTAAAAATGCTTTCAGTAAAACCTGATTGCAGAAATGATCTATAGGGATTTTAATATAAAATACACTCAAATCACATGCACACACACACACACGTTGTTGGCACCTATTTTATAACACATGCAAATTATTCTCTAAAAATATATAGAAAGAGAGCTACCAGCTGTTTGCATTTAATATAATAGGTCTCATTTTATTAGTATTATAACAATTTATGATGTACTAATATGAGTAAAAAGAACTTTTTATTGCTTTTCATGCACAAACATGAGGGATGGATGGCAAAGCATAAAAATAATGATGAAAGATATTGAAAGTCTTTCATTTTTATTTTTATTGCGATTTCAGCTGCCCTCCTGGATACCGGTTTTTATTTCAGTTTCTATTAGACTTTTCTTTTTCATTATAAATCATGTTTGTCCTTCCTGTATTAACAATTTTGCAAAGCTTTTTCGGATTTTTTTTTTAAGTAAAACATAACTGTGGTGGAATCAGCAGTTACTATTGTAAAAGGACTTTTATCTCTTACAATACACTTAGAACACTCAGCTCTTAATTAGTATTCGAGTGCACCATCTACTGGTCAATGTATATATATATATATATATATATATATATATATATACACACACACACACACACACACACACACACACACACACACACATTAAAAACAGTAATAATATGAAATATTACTACAATTTAAAATAAGTTTTCAAGTTAAGTAGATTTTAAAATGTAATATATTTCTCTGTTTCAAAGCTTTTTTCAGCATCTTCTTCAGTCACATGATCCTTGAGAAATCATTCTAATATGATGATTTGATACATTATAAGAAACATTATTATCAACACTGAAAAAAATGCTTTTGTGAATCTAAATGGCTCTTCTTCTTTTTTTCGAGTAAAAAAAAAAAGCACTTGTTATTTACTACAGTGAGACAGCACATGCATAACTCCCCTCTGATGAAACCCATGATCCTGTGCTCTGGATTAACCAGACACTCAATAACCGATCGAATGAGTTAATGATCGAGCCGAATCACTAATGAATGGCATCCAGCTCGGATCAGCTGATCGTGTAAGTTCATGAGGAGGAGAGTGAACTAGTTCAGGATGTCAGTACCTGTATTGAGTGACCACGACCTCAAAGGAGAAACAGTAAAGAGTTAAGTAAGATCTGGATTGGACAGAGATGGGAAATGCACAGTATTGCTACAGTTACTTCACTCTGATTGGTCGATGCGGTTACAGTAGCTGCATTGTCAGAACTCAGCGTGTTTATTGACATGCAGGTTAATGAAAAGCCCGTAAACCAAATGTAAGCTGCAACGTACTGGCATATCCACGCAGGCTTTGTTTAGGATATAAAACACGCAAGGGGAGGGGTGGGGGGCGCACTAAATGAAAATGTTAGCTCTGGCCAGCTTCCTAGATTTGGTTTGAGCAGCTTATGTCTTGGAATGAGGCAGGAAAAGAGAAATAAACACGGAGGAGCTCCGACTGCACTGCAAAATCAACATCATTCCATCGCGGGCAGTTTCCGGCACGTACTGTACGTCGAGCCCCGCTCGGCTGCTCGGTATCATAGCGTTCTCTGGAGGCTGCATTCACACGTTAATGTCTGGGGCGAAAATGCTTGTGTGTGTTATTTTGTTTTTAAATAAAACAATCGATGTAACGATGCACAGAATGAACAACCGTAATGACTGATCGAACAGGGAAAAGGCTTGGCTGTATTTGAATGGAAAGCTCCACTGCGTTCTGATTGGTGTTCAGACCCAGTGTGCTTCAAACCAACACAAAATGTAAATGTAAACATTTTTTATAAATATACTATTAATAAAATTTACTATTTATTTTAACAAAAACATTATATTATAGTCTTTTACTTTCTTTTATATAGCAATGATTTTATAATTTTGTCTGATTGTATGATATAATTAATGTTTTAGCCTACGTCTTCCAGAAAATGTTTGTTCATTTGCCTTTACATACCCCTTGTTTCCAACTCCAGCTATTTTAGCATGTAAATATGTCATTTTATGTATATATATATATATATATATATATATATATATATATATATATATATATATATATATATATATATATTATACATTTTTGTTTTTCAATTAAGTTTTTAGAAGGTTTAAAGATGTTTAATTTTGTTGTTATTGCTATATAATGTACTATAAAATCGGTTATTCTATTTTCCTTGTTTATTTTATGTTTTATTAAATTTTTAAAGGGGTTTATGCCTTTACAAACCCGTTTCTTGCTGCATTAGCCAACATGCTCTTATTAATGAGAACTTTTAATATTTTTTGAGTGTGCTTGTTTACATGATTTACACTTAAATAGGTTCTGTTTTCATGAATAGAAATTTTTTTTTAATGTTTGCTTTTGAACTCTAAATATTTGCTTATGTGCATGTTTCTACTCAGCTCCCTTTTATAATAAATTTTAAAAAGATTCAATCCCACACACCATCTATACTTGCTATCAACGTTTATTATCACAAGCAACGTTTCGGTCAGGCATATATATATATATATATATATATTTTTTTTTTAAATCTATAAAATAAACTTTGCTTTCAACGAAATAAAAAGCCTTTCCTCAGAAAATGCAGGAACTCTAAAATATCCTTCAGAGTTTCACTGTGACATTTACACCTTTAAAAATAATGATGTGATGTTTCTGATGATCAGCTTTAAGGGAGTGAGGAGGAACCATACATTTTCTTTATTCAGCAGTAACCTTTTCAAATAAAATGAGGCTGAAATGCATATAGACACAAATGGTACCGTTCCCTAAGAAAGAACAGCATTCTTTAATCATTTTTACAAGTCTAATCGCTCTGTGCCTGTTCTTCCAGATGTCTGCATCGAGAGATTAACTACACAACCTGAATAACAGATACAAACAAAATAATAAATCCAGATACAAGAAGTGTGTAGGAAACGAATGAGAGCCGTGAACGGGTTACATTTGGGTCATATTTACACAAAATTAATACAAAAACAAAGAAATGCCGCCTGTGGAGAACATTCATGCTTGTACAATGGTTTTTAGGATGGATTTAAGGGACTGATTTGTAGAAAATATGGCACAATTCCCGTTCGTCCACCAGGGGGCGTAAGATGAACAATGTTCAGGTGATTATCGCCCCACTGAAAGCCATTACTTCCACACTATGGTGCAGGGCCAAATTAAAAGGAGCACAATGGGCAGTAACTGTCAACCTAATGGTGTCTTACACAGTGTGATATTCAATTTAGTCTCAGCAGTGATTAGAGAAGATTATTTCCAGAAATATTATTTATGAACACACTATGGTGTTTTATATGGATTTGCATGCACAACTATTGCCTGTTCTTATCAGATGAGAATGCTAATTAGAATAACTGTAGATTGCTTTATTAAATGGTGTCTGAGTGATGAGCCCCAGGAAATTTGAACTGAGAAACGATTTTTATTTTCAGTGAAAACATGCAAATAATTCTTCAGTTTCCATGAAACTTATAAACAAAACTATAGAAAAAAAATATATAAAATTATGTTTTCATTAAACATAACGTTAATTTTTAGTAAAACCTAATCAAATGATGTTTTATTTACAACTTTGGAAACTGTTTTTTGTGTGTGCATCGTGTTAGCAAATAATAATATGTGTGTGTGTGTGTGTGTGTGTGTGTGTGTGTGTGTGTGTATTTAATTTCAACAAGAAATTACAAATATGTACATATTGAATATAAAAAAAAAAAATTTTAATAATAACTTGATATATTTTGGAATACCTACAAGTTGCAATTTATTTTATAACTTGGAAGGTGCTTCTAAATGGCAATAAGCACTGCAAGGTCATGCATGCACAGGTGGATAAAACTAGATGTGCATGCATAAATGTACAAGAGCTCCATGCATTAGTTCATTGAACATGTGCCAAGTGTTGCAGCATATGCACATCTGGCACACAAATGCACTAATCTATTTTCAGCACAGCATGGCTACTGCCCACATTTAAAAAACACCCTTTTCTGGAAGTGTGGAGGCGTGTTTGTACAAGAACACATTTGCATATGTATTTAGAGGGGCTGAGTGTGAAATATCAACAGCTTTTTATATTGCATGTTGGCTCTTATAATAGAAAATGTATTTATAATATAAACTTCTGAAAAAAGAAAAGAAAATGCATTATTTTACAGGCAGTGTTTCAGTTGGACCATTAATGTCTAGTCCACAAGGGACACAAGTGTTAAATGTACATTGTGTGTGTTTTATGGCATGACTGCACATGACACCGAGGCTGCAGATCATAGAAAATGGGCCCAATGCACAAGGCATTAATCTGTATTTGATGGATTATTTCCCAGCAGGCTTTAGTCAGATTTAGTAGCAGTCAAGCAGAGAAATCAACGAATCTGCTGAGGGGGAAATGCTTTAGATAATGAAGTCACAGAGAGTGATGTCTGCATGTGATTTATCACAAGTCTTAATGTCCAGAAGATCAAAGGCATTAAATAATCTAAACTAGAGAGAGAACATAAACCATGAAAATCAACGGGTGTAAAAAAAAAAAAAAAAAGATTTTAAAAATAAAAAAGGGCCGGAGTATGAGTTGTGATAGATTAATATGTGGTAGGTCAATGAATCATCCATTTTGATATTATGATCAGTATAATCTGATAATTGTGCTAATATACAGAAGTACACTTTAAAAATTTTATATTAGATAGACAGGTAGATAGATAGGTAGATAAATACTGTGTTTTCCGGACTATAAGTCAAACTTTTCTTTCATAGTTTGGCTGGTCCTGCGACTTATCAAAATTAATTTGACATGAACCTAGAAAAATGAACTAAGAGACATGAACCAAGAGAAAACATTACCATCTACAGCCGTGAGAGGGCGCTCTATGCTGCAGAGTGCTCATGTAGTCTATCACTGAGCAGCATAGAGCGCCCTCTCGCGGCTGGAGACGGTAATGTTTTCTCTTTGTTCTAAATAAATTAGACTTATAGTCCAGTGCGACTTATGTTTTTTTCCTCATCATGACGTATTTTTTGACTGATATGATGTATTTTTGGACTGATAAGACTTATACTTAGGTGCGACTTATAGTCCGAAAAATACGGTAGGTAGGTGGATAGATAACAACTGACAACATTTTGATACAGTATAGGTGTGTGTATTATGTAATGCTTTATATTACATTTTAACATATATACACGTGGAATATACATATAAATATTTAAAACTTAAAAGATTGTATAAAAAGATGCAGCATTCAGTGTGCAGTTCACAATTTATTTACTGAATAAATCTGGACAAAACACCAAAAATCTGTTACATTACAATCAGAGCATCTGAGGCAGATATCCCACCATGCACTCCCCCCTCCCCTTGAAAACATGAGGAAAAAAAACTAACGAACAAAAATAAAAACATCCTTCAAACTTAGCACCTAATCAGCACCAACTTAGGTATGCAAGTTCCTTCTACAAAACGAGTGAAAGCACAATGTCCAGAGGGAAAAAAAGAAAAGAAAAAGAAACTCCAAAGCGCAATTGGACTCCTAGTAAATCCTTTGTAAGATTCTTCTTTAAGAGAACGAAACTGAAACTATGAACTCCCCTCTTGCTAGGCAGGCTAAAGCATTCAAAGGGCACATGCCATTGACTAGATATAAATCACGATTTCAAGTAACATTGATATACGACGAAACATGTCTACATGTACCCATTCAAAACATGATCATTTCACAGACCTATGCAGGCAGTAGAGTTAACATGAGGTACTCGAGACGGTGTAGTCGTAGAAATATTGTCTAATATTTAAGGAGTCAAATGCAAAAAGCGAAAAAAAATAAAAATAAAGGAGTGCGGTCAGCATGCGTTTGGGGTGCGCGATTACTGGCACTGACGTTAAATCGTAGACCTTCCAACTTGGGACAAACTTTGATACAAAAAGTCAAACCTGTCCTGTGTCAAATGTATTGCCTACAATATTCTTGTAAACTGGCGGTTTAGAAAACAACGAAAACCCCTGCATGTATTTCTCTTTAAATATAGTAATAGTTACCTTATAAATAAAATAAAAAAAAAGATACATTTTGCTCCAGCAACTAAAAGTTAAATAGATGACTAGTCCAGAGAGGATCTCCAAGCCTAAGCGAGTCAAGTGCTTGACGTTTTTTATTCTCTGAAGACTCACTGAAAAAGTTTCCGTTATGGTTCGAGCGAAAAAAGCAGCAATGATAGTAAAAGGAAGAGCTTAATGCAACACAAGTCGTTCTTAATGCAGCCAAAATTAATTAAACACAAAAAATGACACGGCCTTCACAATATTGACCTGGAGGGCTGTCGAAACGCTATTCTTAAACCAAGGACCAAATCGAGACGCAACCAACAGTTTGCATTCGAGGAAAACAAGCAACTGAGACGCGGTCAGCAAATCAAAGCTGGAAACAGGAAAGGTTGAGCAGTTCTGCCTGATATTTTCTTTGTTCCTTGGCTGCATTCTCCTGTGCTGTAATGCATGTTTGTAGCTTACTGTGACTCGTACGCCTCGCGAGCACCACGGAAAATAAAGACAAAAACGAATGAAAATAAAAGGAAAAACCAAAGTCTTGCTACATCATCTGACACGCTTCGTCCAGAAGTCGTAGCTTAGGAAGAAGTCCTTTCCGCCCAAGCCAGAACGACCATGTCTTTTCACGGAATGAGAAATAACGATAGACACCGTTTGTAATGAGTGAATTTCTGATCATCTAAAAGGACGTGGCATAACGTCTGATGAGTTTGTGCTCAGCTGAAGAACTGCTCCAGTTCGTCTTCCATGTTGGCCTCTGGCACCATTTGGTCCAACTCTCGCTCGCCTCTTCCGTGGCTGGAGGCAGCAGCCGAACCGCCGGAGGCCGAGAACCAGGGATGGTCCAGGATCTCTCGGGAGGTGAGGCGTTCGGCTGGTTCTCGCCGCAGGATGCTACGGATGAGGCATCGGGCTTTGGGCGTTAGCGTCTCGGGGATGTTGAACTGGCCGCGGCGGATCTTACTGAACAGTGAGCTGGGCTCTACATCGTGGAACGGGTAACGGCCCACCAGGATGGTGTAGAGCATCACGCCTAAGCTCCACACGTCCGCCGCCTTACCAGAATAGCTGCCATTTGCGTTGAGGATTTCCGGACTGACGTAGGCTGGACAGCCGTGTTTGTCCGAGAGCGAATCATCACCTCCTTCTAGGAGGTACGTATCCTCCAAACTCTCCAACTTTACAAGGTTCCTGGGAAAGATGGAGAAAAACATGAAAATGTACATATTTGAAGACATGAGGTGTTCAGTAAGTAAAAGGGAAACCATTATTGGTTTGTTGGCTGTCAAGATGGGTGATCCAACATTTGAACTGACAAACAAATATATAATGTTATAAAATACTTAAATGCAACAAATTCTAGATGGATCATTTGTGATAGTTTTTGAACATACAAAATACACAAAATGAAGCAAACGTCATAGAAAACTCAAGCTTGACAAAACAACTAACAGAAAAGTCATAATATACATTAAAATGGAACAAATTAAGATAAAACAGATTGAAAATGTTTTTACAATTAAATAAGTTAAAGATGTCAAATAAATTAAAAGAAGCAAACTTTCAGTTGTGTTGGCTTTCAAGCTCGTTCAACAATTATATGACCAAAAACAATGAGAGAATCAATTTAAGAACAATTCCTGCTTCCAAATCTGTCCGTCCAAAATAATAACAAAAAACCTTTTAAATCATATTTTCCTCTACCATTGCAGTTTTTTTGATAGCAAAGCATAAATATCCTCTACATACTGGACTGTAAATCCCTTGCATAAAAGCAATATAAAGATAGCCTCGGGACATTCCTGCCAGTCTAATCCAGAGGGAAATCTGGTATTCATTCTGGGAATTATAAAAAGCAGGAATAATGCCACGCCAAAGATGGAATTCCTCAACGATTCCCTGTGATCCTAGTTCTTCCACTGTAATACTGTCATTTATACAATAATGCAAACATGAAGGAACATGCATATAATGACAAACAATCTGCTTTATATATATATATATTTCCAGTATATCTGCAATGATTCTGTTGCTACAGTAATATAAAATAAAGCAGCATTCTGATCCTTTAAGGGGTTTTCTATTTGGTTTTCTATCTTTAACTGTTCTTCTTTTCTTGAAAGTATGAGAGCATCTAGATTTTTTAATAAAGTCTTCGATGCAAAAGTCAGGAATTAGGGTAAATCATGTTCACGAATCAGATCCAATGATTCTTTTGCATCATCAAGTTAAAAAACAAGTGATGATTAGTAAAACACTGTGATAAATTTATATTAAATGTACTTTAATTCAGTACATTTATTCAAAGTAACAGTAAAGATAGTTATAATGTTACAAAAGGTTTCTATTGCAAATAAACACTGTTCTTTTGAACTTTCTGTATCATAGATTCCACTAAAACATTAAGCAGCGCCAGTTTTCAACATCGATAAGCAGCAAAACAGCATATCAGAATGATTTCTGAAGGATCATGTGACTCTGAAAACGGGAGTAATGATGCTGAAAATTCAGATGTGCATAACATGAATAACTTACAATTAAAAAGATATTTGAGAGTTTAAATTATTTTAAGCAAATAAATGCATGCAGCCCGTGTAAGTAGAATAGGCTTTTTCAAAAAACATTAATAAATATTACCGACCCCAAGATTTTGTATAGTTATGCAAATCCCTTTTAGTGCTTACAGTATTTTCAAACTACACAATTTGCATCCCTGCATATTCATCAAAAGCTGAAAAACCCTGAGACTAACTACATCATGCAGCCCAAATTACAAAGACAAAAAAATAAAAAAACAACACATGCAATGAAAACATCTTTGAGGTCTTCTGCAAGCTGCCTCGTGACTCAGATTCTGAATCAGAAACCATCCGAATGAAACCGTACGCCCACTGAGTCTCAGCAAAACATCCAATCCCTGGAGCTCAAAATAGTCATATTATTTTTCACGACAAGCGGTAGCCAGCTGCGTGGAAAGGTTGCAGGGCATCTAAATTACCTGAAGGTCAGGAATGAACAGGGTGCCCCTTCTCTGACCTGAACTTGTGACCCTTTTCCATGCACCGCTGTGCAAAGAGAACACGGCATGCTGGAAATATTCTCTTAATGACATGCAGCATATGTGAGTCACAGCTCCACGATGCGGCTGAGTTACACCGGGTTAAGAGCCTGCAAAGAACATCGGCCCACCTGAACCCAGGAAAAACGGAGGAGGATGCGTGGATGCACACACTTGTACATTAGGGAGCGATTCCAGACGAACTGCACTGCGGTCTCTAGCGTGCGACGGCAGAACGTTACAAGCGTCCTTCGTGACATAACCAGGTCAGGAACCCGCTTCGCCGAGGAATGCAGTTCTGTCTGGCTCGCTTTCCTCTCTGGTTCCAATTTTGGTGCACCCTTGGTGTTTGATTTCTGGCCAGGGTAATACTCACCACCCTTGGCCACGTTTACTTGCGCTCGTCTGCAATCACTCAGTGAAAGGTGGACGGCTGACGCACCAGACCACAGAGCATGGGAACAGTAAGGTCACCGAGCTCACATTTAAAGCACCAGGCAACATTCTCCATTTCCATCGAGTGAGCCAGAGGGAATCTAGCTGAGCTGACTCATTTGGCCACTGGGGCAACTGCCATTTAGCTTAAACAGGAAGGCCACCCAGCTTCATAACGCAGACTTGGGATTATTTCAGACTAATTTGACTGCCAAACATATGGGCAGGCTAATTTTTAAAGACTTAACACGCAATGCCATTCAAAACCATTTTACTTCAACAACTTGACTTTTTTTATATCGAAACTGGATATGCAAATAGAAAAACAAAAGAGGGGATTTAAAGTTGTTCACTGCACTGGAAATAAATGTTAAGGGTTTGCTGATGTCAGCCAAAAACAAAAAGGTATTTCGGAGGCAGAGCATGATTGAATACAAAAAGCAATATTTGTTAGTAATAACTTGTATGACTAAAATGAAAAATAGTAATGCACTGAAATTTCATAAATCAAAAATATTCAGCAGTGACGGCAAAGAAAATATATACTGAGTTTTGGATGAAACCACTGATTGAAACTGTGACTGTTAATTATTACCTCTACGATGGAACTTTCTGACCATATATTTTGTTCATAAGCCACAACGGCAGTTTTTATGCACTTCAGCGTGAACAAAATAGATGCTGAAGCAGCAATATGTAAAATGTGTTACTAAAAAATCAAGTGGCACTGGCAATCCATTTCCAGAGAACTTTACTGGGACCGGTTTCATTTCTCATATGAGAACACAACACCCTGAACAGCAAACTAAATTCAACTATACCCACACTTTTTACTCAAAAAATTGGCTAAATTAAAACTTAAATTTTTTACATTTTTTATCTGAGCATCACTAATAGGTCATATTAGGCATTGGTCAAAAGTTAATTTAAAATTGTGTTACTCATTCAAAAGCTAATTTAAAATCTTGTAGTGCAAATCTGCAATTTACATTTGTGGTGCGGTCACTTTTACTGTTCACCAGCTAATTTTTGCAGGAAAAGTCCAATAATTTCAATAGGATTGTTGTGTGAGGCTGAAAGATTTCCAGACACAGAATTCACAATGGTTTAAGCTGGTCGTGCAAATGTGCTGCATTGGTTTGAAGGTCACTTTTGTGTGAAAAGAGCTTCATATATTTCTAAACTATAAACAATATAAACTATAAGCTATTTGCAATCCAAAAAAGGGAGGTGGGGGGGCAACCTATTCAATAATGTTTGTTTCAATAGAAAGCACATTAGTAATATCCCAAATTTCCAATCTCAGTATGTGAATAATGTGCTGTGCATGCAAAACAAACCTCTCTTTAAAGATCAAATGTGCACATTCTGTTTGAACCCAACAACCTTACTAGAGGCTTCTTTACCTGTCCTCGTTCTGAAAGACGAACTTCCTCAGCTTGAGGTCTCTGAGGACCAGGCCGTTGTCGTGGCAGTGCGCCACAGCTGATGCTATCTGATGGAAAAGTCTGGCAGCCTCTTCCTCGCGCAGCTTCTTGCAAGTGCGAACGAAAGAGTGCATGTCACCATGGCTCCTCTCAAAGAACACGTACGCTCGCGTATCCCCCAGAAGAATCTCCACTATCTGGTTAATGTTCTCATGGGTCCCCAGCACGAAGTAAGCAGCCAAGGACTCTTGG
Source organism: Carassius auratus (assembly GCF_003368295.1). Classification (NCBI taxonomy): domain Eukaryota; kingdom Metazoa; phylum Chordata; class Actinopteri; order Cypriniformes; family Cyprinidae; genus Carassius; species Carassius auratus. Next base: position 1,102,904 of record NC_039262.1, on the reverse strand, counting down.
TATCGACTGACATCAAACACCTGGAGGAGAGAGAGCATGTTTAATTCAATCAGAAGCCATCATCGATTCCCCAATATAGTGCAAAAGTATTAGCCCCCCAAGACAAGAGCCCTGCTACTGGCATATTCAGAGACAATGCCTAATTCTGAAACAACAGAAAGGAAATCCATGCAACTGCAAGTTGAAAGGCATTACACCTCTGCTGCATTTCAGAGTTCCCAAAACACACTAAATTTTGATGTTGCTTAGTAACAGACACGTAAAAGTGAGAGATGGGCTAAATATAACATGACAGCGGGGGACATCAGAGGCCATTCTCTCATCAGCAGATAAGAGGTTCTTACTAATGGCTCTCTGCCCATGTCAGCCCATTCTGAGCGTCTTATGTTTCAAAGTCATGTGGACTTGCACGCATGAATGCACGGCTGTATGCAAGCATGCACGCGCACACGCACTTCAGGGGTATTCCCACATGCTTTTTTGCACGTGACTATAACTCATCACTTGATGTCACTGTTGATGAATCACAAAAGAAAAGCCATTCATTTGATAACGCACCAATAGGCACCACACAAATTAATGCATTAAGCCACATGCATGTCTCACATACATCTATAGCTGATGCAATTGCACGAGTGTTCCGTTACAAAATGACAAGCATTCGGGTGTTTCTTACCTTGCACACGAGCTCTTCCCCACTGTGCAGGTGGGTGGCTCTGAAAACGTGGTCTCCCTCAATGGGCTCCAACAAAAGGTAATTTCCAATGCATGAAATGCAGTGAGAGGAGTCAGGGGTCTCAGGGGGGCTAGGAGATCCTAAATTTGGACTGAAACTCTGGTTGGATTCTGTAGTCCTTAGACAAGATAGCTCCTCAAAGTCGTGTGCTTTGTGCCTCGATCTCCCATAACGCGAAATGTTAATGGGACTGGATCTCTGTATGTTCATGAGTATAGGAGGTTCGTCCAGATCAAGAGGGTTCAGACGGTCTTGGAGAAGGGGGAGGGGATGGAAGTGAATGACAGACAAATGCCCTCTATTTAACACTGGGCATGAAGGCAGCGGCGATTCCCCTTGACTGTAATGATGATCTTATGCATGTGCGTTAATTGCACTGACAATGTGGCGTCATTTGAGCACACATGCAATGACGTGCATGCACGAATTGTGACCTCTATGATCAGCGTGCCCTCAAAGAACAGCACGGTTTGGTTGCAAGAGCCGAAAACGCACTAATCGTCGCGGTGTAATGTAAAGGTTGTGACGTCACGGTCGATGCAGCGCAGCAGGTAAAGAATGTTTAGGGTTTTTTTTGCATTAAATTAAAAGGAAAGAGTGCCAACTGGGTTTAGATATCCTGAGAGGGCGCTCCGTGTTCATTCGAGCGGGTCTCCACGCGAAGCCTGTCCATGCATCTACCAAATATGGCTAGGAAAAATTTGCTCCAGGTCGCGAGCCGCCTTTTGTTACGCCTGGGAAGTCGATGTCCTCCTCTTCGTGAGCAACTAAACTCCGACGATCTCCGTCGCTTGGATCTGATTCGGACAAAGGCAAGAGGGAACGGCCGACGTTCTCCCTGAGCCTGTACCTTGTTCAGCAACAAGACACCATTATCATCATCTTCTTCTTACTTACGTGGCTGGGAACCTAATCCATTGAGCGAGCGGGGTCAGCTGCACGCACTGACTGACTGACTGCGCTCGCGGGACTGACTGGAGCACTCCACGCGCACGACCAGCCCCCCTGACGTCACGGCCATAACGCCCTCCCATTGGCCGCTCGCTTGATTCTGACACATCCACAGTCTTGCAAGTCTTGTTTTCCTTGGAATTAAATTGAAGCACCCTAAATTATCAGTCGATATGGTGAATTCTGGGGGGTGTTAGGATTAAATGTCGGTTGGTTTGTGCAATGAAGCAAAAATGACATCAAACTCTGATTAACTACAATGCCATGATGATTAAGCATTGAATATGTGTGTACATATACATCTTATCTTAAAGGCGTTTAAACATAAAATATTTTTTAGAAAATTTAATATTAGAGATGTGTACTTCTAGTTCTTTGTACATGCACAATAATTCTGCTGGAAAATTAACATTTATGAAAATTAACCATGGTTTTATAGTAACGTATTGACTGTCATTTGTATAACCACAGTTTTAGTAGTTAAACTATGGTTAGTATAGCAAGACCATTGGTTAATTTGTGATTACCATGGTATAACTGTGGTAATCATTGTTTTTTGGTTTTATTTGTTGTAAAACCATGGTTAATTTTCATAAGGGTCGACTATATTTTGCCCATTTGGGCTAACTTGTATACAAACTTTTATTTAACCTTCCATCTAGTACTTGTGTTTTGCTCATGCACTGTCCCATACTGGTTCTAAACAAATCAGCTGCAATGGTCACACACTCACACAAAAGCGATTTATAATCGCGACACGAGTAAATTTTTTTTTACAAATTTTAACTGACTTCCAGTCCTAATCTATCTTTTGTTAAAATAAAATAAAACGTTTTTTTGTTTTGCACATGCAATATTCGATGATTCTAACAAAGCACTTAAGCAGCAATCAGTTGCTATAGTTAGCTATTTGCTGCGTGACTGCAAATTGTAATTGTGAGTGTCTATATTTTTACAATTTTGACTAAAATGTAGATGAATCTAACTTGTGTTTAACTGTTCATCTAGGCAAGGCAAGTTTATTTATAGAGCACATTTCTCAAACTCAAAGTGCTAAAAGGAATTAAAATAATCCTAAAAAAATAATCACAACAATAAAAAGTAAATCTAGTACTTGTGTTTATACAAGCACTGTCCCATACTGCTATCAAAATCATTCAAGTGGTCATCGGTTACATGCTCACATGATTTATATTCACGAGCATCCATATTTCATGCATTCGGACTGACTTGTATGCTATTAGTTTTATTTTTCATCTGTGTTTGGACATGCACTGTCTGATACTAATCCTAAGAAAAGTGCCCATGCAGCGATTGGTTACGGCTAGCTGTTCATGCAGAGTAACTTTTAGCCTAATCTTACGTTTAACTTTGTATCTAACTTGCCGTGTCTATATTTCACCCATTCAGAGTAACTTGTGGCCTAATCTAACTTTAGTTTAACTTTTCGTACTTGTGTTTTTACATGTGTACTAATACGACTAGTTTTTACTTTTACTAATCCCAAAGCAGTGAGTTGCTTTGGCCATCTTCGCACGCGAATGTGATTTATATACACTAGCATCTGCATTTTGCTCATTCGGCCTAAATTTGTATGCTAACCTATCATATGGTTTTTTTATGGTTATGGGTTTGTATTCACAATTATATTTTGCACATTTTGATAATTTATAATTTTAAAAAGTAAAAAAACTTAAAAATAATGACAAAATCCACAAAAAGCTATTGTTCTAAAATGTGTAATAGTCAAGAATGAGCAGGTCAAGCCTTTGAACGGTCATGTACTGTATATAAAGCAGGCAGAAGTCTGAAATGGAGTTGTAGGCCAGATGGTGACTGGGTTAAATCCTCACATGTTAATAGCAGGTCTGTTCCTTGCGAGATGCAGAATTCTCTACTGTGATACTGAACAAAAACCAGATGTGTGGACATGCTGTAGATTACATTCAATCTGGGTAGATTATACTCATATAGCCAAATGTAGGTTAAAGGACATGTCCTGATCATTTCCATCCTGAAATATAAGTTATATAAAAATAAAAATACATACAACAAAAATATATGAAACTTATATATTTATCCATAATCACCCAAGACCTTATGTTGTTGTACTCTGCAGTTTCAGGATACTTAAATTTGAATCATGTATCTGTCACATTTTTTTCATAGCAGATGCAACATGTACTCTTTAATTTGGTGTGACATATTGATCGAGTGATGTAAGTTTAATGATCTGAGAGTTCGACTGATGGATGACAAAATGCCTGCTGTCTGTTATGTCTGCATATAATCTGTTCCAGTTGTATCAAGTCTTGTTATTGTTGTTGCACAATGTCATGATTTGTAAGAGTTGGTGTTGAATTTCAAGACTGATTATATGTTCTGGAGGAGAACATTGAGGAATCAAGGGGATTTTTTGAATTTGTGTGTTTTGGATGAATGACATTGTTGTGCCTCCCACTGGTACATTCACAAAGTGTTGTATTGTGTGTAACAGTGAATGGTGGGTGTGTGAGATATTTATGTACCCCACGGATAAAATGTTGTATACATACTGTAGTTCACCCAAAATTATAACTGTTGTATTTTACTCACTCTCATTTAGTTTCAAACCTATATGATTTACTTTCTTTCTTTTGTGGAACACAAATTGAGGAATGTTGACATCTCTCTCATCTACAGAATGAAAGTGCATGAAAACCAAAGGCTGACAAGCTCTAAAAATGGCAAAAAAAGCATCATAAAAGTATTCCCTGGAACTTGCATTCTATATTGCGTGATATTTATGACTTTTAAAGCAATAAAATAAGTTTTTGTGAAGATAATTTACTTATCTTATAATATAAGATGTAATGTAATTTAATATTATTGAGATAATTTTCTATTTTCTATTAATTTTGAATTATTTTAAATTTATATTTTTTATTTTAACATTAATTTTTAGTTTTAAGCAATTTTGCTGTGTGTTTAGATATAGTTTTTTTTGTTTGTTTTAGTTTGATCTTTTTAAGGTAAACTAAAATTAAACAAAAATATTAGTGTTTATTTTATTTCAAGTAACAAGGTAACTAGTTTTAGTTATAATAACTCTGAGTTTCACTGTTTACCCAAAAAAAAATTATATATCAACTTTTGTCCTTTCCTCTAGTTTGCTTTCTAGTTGTCTATTAAATAAAGCATTGTATATAAAAAATATTATTGACTCTTTAACAAACTGCTTTTGTTCTTTTGTAAGTGGTTTTAGATGAAAGCTATATGTGACCCTAGACCACAAAATCATTCTTAAGTGTCAATTTTTCGAATTTGAGTTTTACTCATAAAGCGGTATATCTGATAGCTGAATAAATAAGCTTTCAATTGATATATGGTTTATTATGATCAGACAATATTTGCCACAGATACAACTAGTTCAAAATCGGGAATCTGAGGGTGCAAAAAAAAAAAAAAATCTAAATATTGAAAAAAAATCACCTTTAAAGTTGTCCAAATTAATTTTTTAGCAATGCATATTACTAATCATAAATAAAGTTTTGATATATTTACAGTAGGAAAATTACAAAACATCTTCATGCAACATGATCCTAATATCCTAGTGATTTTTGGCATAAAAGAAAACTCGATAATTTTGACCCATACAATGTTTTTTTTTGGCTATTTCTAAAAATATACCCCAGCGACTTGAGACTGGTTTGTGTTCCAGGGTCACATATATGAAGTGAATAAATGTAAAATCTATATTAATTGACTTTTAAGTTAAACTATTATTTATCATAACCAAATAACCAACCTATGAATACAAAATTGTAGGATAACACTTACTACAGTGATGGAGATTTATTGGACAAGAGGGTAAATTAATTTTTTTGTTCTGGCAGGGAATTTTTTTCTTTTTTTTTCACAATGAGCAGGCCAGTGTAAAGCAGTCACGATTCTTCTGTTTTGTTCATCTCAGAAAGTGACTTCCCACTTGCATTCCTGAGCTCCTGGACTGTTTTCCCAGCACAGAGTAAGCAGGGGGGTGGAAGGTGAGTGAATACAGGATTGAGCAATTCTCCATTGTGGAATGCAGGGCGTCATGTGGAATGCACACAGCTGGATGAGAGACACAGACAGAACTGTTCATTCCACCCCCTGACATAACACTGAAAAGGGGGAGTCGGTAGCTTTTCTCCTGCAGTTCACGGCCTCGGTTTGCCCACACTTCATGAGATTGTGTTTGTCACGTAAACAGACCCTTTCTTCTAGAATCATGGACTAAACAGCTACCGAAAAAGCAGCTTGCCATGCTCTTAAAGGAATATTTCAACCAAAAATTTAAGTTTGCTTGAAATTTATACTCACCCTGAGGCCATCCAAGATGTAGATGTTTCTATCTAATCTTAACATTTAGAAAAATTTACAATCACTTGCAGTGAATGGGTGCCGTCAGAATGAGAGTCCAATCATCTGATAAAACTACCACAATAATCCACAAGTAACCCCACACCCCACTGATTAACATCTTGTGTCACCTATACATCACAGGTGACGTAATGCTAAATTTATCCAAATCTGTTCTCATGAAGAAACAAATGCATCTACATCTTGGATGGCCTGGGGGTGAGTGAATTTTAAAACAAATTTTCATTTTTGGGTGAACTCCTCATGCTCGTTGGACTATTTCAAACTTAAAGTGGGCCAGGACTTCCCAAAATGGGTTTAACTTCTTTCTGAAGAAGGGTTTAAAATGACTCCATATTACCCTCTCTAGACCCAAATACAGCGCATGGAAGCTGCAGAGATATAGTCACATATTTAGGTCAAACCACTTTGTGTCACACAGAGAAATGCAACCACTAAATGTGGAAGTAAAAATGGGATTATCTTTCTTTCAAAGTGCCTTCTTTTCAGTATAGACCAATTTCTATCTCTCTTCTCTGCTGAAGTCTGCTAAATTGGGAAACTTCAAAGTGGGAAATGCAGCAGTTGCCTGGAAGTAGAGAGATGATCACTCTTGGAAGTTTTCAAAGGTCAGCGTGGATGGCTAAAATCTTAATTAACCCCCTACAGCCACAACGCTCATGAGAAAATGAAGCAGTTTTGCTGCTGGGAAATGTTTCATATCTCTATACTGTATTTTAAGCCTTGAGGTGGGTGAAGTGTAGAGACCTGCTTTCTGCTCTGGGAAACTAGAAACATATTGATCTAACCATTAATCTACTACACTCCAACAATATTATAGGGTTAAAAACTGCAATTTTAACATTTTATTTTTACTTTTAAACAAACAAACAAAAAATGCTTTGCAATGTCACTTCATTTCAGTCCGCATAAGACTCATATCCATTTACTCTCACATCTCCTCAAACTGCCAAATCTCACTGAGCATGAATCATTTTCAGGCTGTGTTATGAGGCAAACATGCTGCCAGTTCTTCCAAAAATGATTTTTGTAATTATGTACTAACTTGTGTGCTGTTGTTCTCACCCCAATTTGTTTGACTTTGAAAAAAATATACAATAGAAAAAAAGGTTGCTGATATTTACTAAAACATTTACCAATATATATTTTTGTTCATTGAAGTAAAGCTGAAAAACATAAATTTAAATGAAAATAAATAAATAAATGTATATGCATATGTGTGTGTGTGTGTGTGTGTGTGTGTATATATATATATATATATATATATATATATATATATATACTTTAAAAAATTACTTGTAAAATTGTTATATTGGCAACTAACTAAAATGAGTTTAATAATATAATTTAATCATTAAAAACTGATAAATAAAATAAGAATGGCAAAAATACAGTGCACCATAATTACTAAAATATTCAAATGAAATACAAACTGAAAATATGAAAATAAATAATAAAAAATACAACAGTATATAATTAATAAAATAACTGACAAAATGAGAGTGAGTAAATAATAGCATCACTTTATTTTAAGGTACACTGAATAAAATTAGACGATCAGTAAGCATGACAACTTGTGTTTTTATAACACTTTCATCCAAATAAGTCGAGCAATTTCAATGTTGTTAAAGTTCTATAAAATTCAACTTGATTTTTTAAAATTTGTTTGATGTAATTCAAGTTGAAATGACTTGTACAACCAAGCTTATCCTTAAAAATTGAAGGCAGCAACGTCAGTTAACAATGGGTGTAAATTATCCCCAGTGTGTTCTAACTCTTTCAAACTAAAACAAAAAACTATAAAGATTTAAAAAAGTTTATGAAGGCTTCTCTGCAACCGAGAAACTATGTGAAATACTGTGGCTGGCTAACTTCTGTCCAGTCCTGTGACTCGGTAGATCCAGGGGAAATTTTCAAACTTGAGCCTTTTGGCTGCAGAATGAATTCTGAAGGCCGGGGAGAAGAAAACAAACATATAGCTTCACTCAGATTTGACAGGATGACTCAGATTCCAGACAGACGGGATGAATAACACCACAAAAAAACCCAACAAACAAAAACATGAAAGAGCTGAGCTCCAGGCATCAGGGAGGACCAACAGCACCGCCAAAATACATTTGTCATATTTAATTATACATATGGTTATTAATGAAGGAAGGCAGCCAAATGACACACGGTTATTTTGTAGCTGTACGAATGCCCCAAAGAGTGAAAATATGTGCAAAAAGGATATAAATAAATGACAGGCAGAGAAGCTTTAATGCATTATGTAGAATCTCGCTGAAAGCTTGAGGAATGGCATAAAAATGCAGGCTGGGAGGAAGGTCTCATTGTAGAGCTGTGATCTTTGAAACCCTGAACAAGTCCAGGAGGCACTATAAGCTCAAAACTCAATAACAGATTCTGAGAGAAAGGCAAAAGGAGTCTGAATCCCTCGACCAGAGCGGATTTACTGTATCAAGCGCACAAGTTCTCCATGTTAACTGATGCATTTCATTTAAAGCATTGCGCACCGGGTTTAGATACTGCTAACAGAGATGCTATGGCAACACGATTCAGCTCTCGTGAGGACATAAAAACATGTCTGTACATATAACTCATGTGAAATAAACCACTAAAAAACATGTAGCAGAGAGGGATGTTTTGCATTTCTTTAGCAATAATGAGTGGAACAGTCAATCAATCAATATTACTACTATAATGTTACCAATGGAACAGTGTGAAACAGAAAATTATGAGCAGGAGTCGAGTTTACCCACTGGGTAATGACTGATCCATTCAAATGTTAAGCATGCTAGGTTTGGGAATGCCTTTTAAATTCCAAATTAATTCTTGATTTTGAATTTAAATGCAAATGTTTAGTTGAAATGTTTATAACTGTCATTTTTAAATAGAAATAGAGTTTGTCAAAACAAATGGAATTTTGCCTCAAATGTTTTCATTTGGAATGTTTTGGGAAAAGCCTAAAATATATCCATATATATATATATATATATCCATATAAAACAGAGTATCTATATTTGCATGTGCCTAAATTTCTTTGAATTGCAGTTCAGTAAATTCCTTGGCCTGTTATTCCATCCAGTTCTTCATCCAGTGGAGTGTGCCTAATTCAGACTCAGTTCTTCATCTTTTTTATCTTTTTCCTTAACCCTTGATCACACATGTAATATTAAAGAACAAGTCTGGCTTCATCAAACTCCCTGTAAAATGATGCTATCCTAATGTGTGAATCAGTCGAGCTGTGACCTGTTACTATCTGCTAGACAGATGGCATAGGAAACACACACACACACACACACAGACACACGGACACACACACACACACACACACACACAAATACCTCTTTGACTCTTGCGTTTGAAGCCTGGCAGTAAAGACATTTACAGAGGCAGTGCAGGTGGCAGACTTGCAGCTATTTGACATTGATCTTGTGAAAGCTGTATGTTCAAAGAAACCCACCAAATATAGACTGCTTTACAAATGTACCACAGTAGAGGTATGTGCCTTCTTTTGTGATACTAAGACAAATCTATCCATCCATCCATCCATCCATCCTAAAAGAAAATATCTGAAAGACTTTTATAAAATAAAAAAGTATCTATTCTTTCCATTTAAAAGCATTAAACAATTTCAACCATTTTGCTAACTAACCTGCAAAAAGATATGCCATCAAATTCAGAAACACCTCAAATGACTGACAGATAGGATTGTTCGGATTGCCTATTTTTCAGATTTTTTTCAGAAGCCATACAGGTATTTCAGTAATATCTTCAAGGCAGCATGACAAAACAACTTCCAGTAACTCATTTCTGTCCAGAGGAAACTATTACAAAGATACATTTTTTTGATTTATCATTCTTACGGCTAGGTTTCCGCACACAGCATGTCACGAAAGCTGTACGATAATGTCGTCGCAACAAGCATCATTACGGCTGGAACCTAATTAGCGGCTTTCGTCGTACACTGTAAAAAAGAATTTGTTGAGTCAACTAAAAATATTTTGTTACCCCGCTGCCTAAAAATTTTTTGTTATCTTGACAAAAAAAAACTTGTTGAAACAACTTCAAATTAGAGTGGAGTTAGTCCAGGTAACAAATTTCTTTAAGTTGACTTGACTAATATTTTCTAGTCCAGTCAACTAAATCATGTTGTGTCAACAGGGATTTTTTTTTTTTTACTTCGATCAATGATCATAAACAAATTTTACCCCACTGCCTTAAATGTTTAAATAAAGATGACGAAACACTTTTTTTATGTAATTTATTTAATGATAGAGACAACACTTTCATTCACATTTAAATTGAACAAGCAATTTGCTGTCAACACATCAACTGATAATTGATAAACAAAACAAAAAAAAGCAAAATATAAAAACACACGTCTAAAGATCTGAACTGACACTTGAAAGTGTGATGTATAATAAATAACACTGGCATGGGATTGAGAAACAAATAGTTGCATTTCAATTCATCAGATCAAAACCACAGGGATTGTTTTTAATTTCATAACTCAATATGAAAATCAGAAGGTTGAACTCTGCATATTAACCCTGCACAAGTTCACATGCACTCCCCCCACCATAATGCAAGTCATGGTCAAAATGAGAAACCAAGATATATGTAATATAATATCACAATTAGTTACAAAAAATTAGTGTACCGTACTTCTGTATAATAAGATATAAATGGAATGAATGCACATGGAAGCACAAAGATCTAAACAGTCAGATTCTAAATTTCATAGCACAACATGACCAGACAGAGGTGTTAACATCAGAAGGATCTTGAAAGTTTCCAAACTCGTCCCCCATCATAATGCTACATACTGAAAATGTGTACATACTGTTTAAGAAAATGAGAGGTGAAAAAACATTTGTTTACATGAGAACATGCATATTCCAAGTCATGACATGACAAAATGTAGTGAAAGGCACAAAAGAACCTTTCCTTATTAAAAAACAAAAAACAAAAAAAACACTACTTTTTAAGAAAGAGTGCTGTGGAGCCGATGGACAAATCATGAACACTGAAAAGTGAAAATGACATGACATACATTTGTGCTCTTCATTTAACCCATCCAAAGTGCACACACACAGCAGTGAACACACACCGTGAACACACACCCAGAGCAGTGGGCATCCATTTATGCTGCAGTACCCGGGGAGAAGTTGTGCCTTGCTCAAGGACACCTTATTCGTGGTGTTGAGGGTGGAGAGAGCGCTAGATATTCACTCCCCCACACCTACAGTTCCTGCCGCTGTAGCGAGCACACGGTGGGAGCAGCTGATCTTCACAAGTTTTTGCAGAGCCTCAGTGGTGTATTTAATGCGCTGGAGGTAGTGATGTTCACTGCATACAGACCCATTAGGAGTCCAAATGCCTTGGGGACATGGGAGATGTCAGTGATGACAGGATGTCCAAATGAGACCAATATTGGTTATTCCTTGGGAAGCACGTCACATTGCTGTTCTTCAGTTACAATCAGAATGCCCTCTTCAATTTCTTTCTCAACATCCTTAATGTCACTGGATGGCTGGGAAAAGAAAAAAATATTACATTACTTAATACATTTATAACTAATGAACACACATATGTACATACACTATTAAAGTTGTGTGTTAAAAGCACAGCTACCAATTAATGCAAAGTGTAATTCACCTTCAAGTGGAAGATATTTTGAAACATTTAACCAAAAATGAAAGTCAACTGTAAATGCTGCTCCTCAACGGTTTCGTTTAGAAACATTCAAAATAACTTCCTGTATTAAACTGTTAAAAGCCTGTACAAATTTCTTTGTTCTGCTGAACACAAAGAGTTTAAAATCGCATGGGAAGATAAGTGTAAAATACACCCCCAGAACCAACTATACTAAAAATGGGGGGAAATTATTTTCGTCACTGGTATTCTACATGATTTCTGAATGACATAAAATGTGACAAACCAATACAACATATTCAGGTTTTTTTTTCTTAATCCAATTCTAAGTGTCTAATCTGTCACACCATTTATACAATGATCAGAAAATATATTGGTGTAAATAGGTATTCCTTTTAAATAATAGTCTGTTGCACTGCATGTTCAGAGTAAAGCATGACTCTTAAAGGCTTGGTTAACCCATGTATGTTTTACTCACCCTCATGGCATCGTTAGTGTGTATTTCTTTCTTCTTTCAGACAAATCCAGTCGGATTATATAAAAAAATATTTATGGCAATAGGTGGGTGTTTTTTTCAACAGTCCAAAAGTAGTCAAATAATGTGCATCAATTCATAATAAAAAGTACCTCACATGGCTCTGAGAGGTGAATAAGGGCCTCCTGTAGCGAATCCATGTGTTTTTGTAAAAAATATATACATATTTAAAATGTTATTCAAAACATATTTAAACCCTTTTCTCTCACTTTCGTGAAAGCCATTCCGGGTGGATGAAAATAGGACATAGGGGTCATGCATGCACCGATGATTAGTGACGAACACGGAAGAGCGGAGGAGAGACAACAATACGCCAATCACGAAGTAGAATCACAAAATTAGGCTTGCACGTATGATAGTCAGTGGAAGAGAAAAAAAGTGTTTACAACTTTTTAAATATGGATATTTTTCTTACAAAAAGCGCATCGATTTGCTACAGGAAGCCTTTATTCACCCCCCAGAGCCATGTGAGACACGTTTTATTGATGGATGGGTGCATTTTATTTGACTATTTTTGGACTGCTGAGAAAAAAACACACCTGTCTGCTGCCATTAAATAACTTGGAAGAGCCAGGACAATGTTTAATTCAACTCAGATCAGATTTGTCTGAAAGAAGAAAATCATATACACATAGGATGCCTTTGAATGAGTAAAACATGGCCTAATTTAAATTTTTTGGTGAAATAATCCTTTAAGCAAAGTTGCTAATGTCCATAAACAGGGTTTCTGGTGGTTTTATGAAGATAAATTCAACACTTTAAATACCAATTATAGAAAATTCACGGAATAAAACTGAAGGGAAAATAATGTCAAATTATGTTTTCTAAATTTTGAAGCTGTTTTCCAATGCAAATATCTACATTTTCGTAAAGGGTTCACCCAAAAAAGAAAAAGAGAGGAAGTTGTCATTTACTAAACCTCAAGTTGTTTTGAACCTGAATTAGTTTATTTCTGTTAGTCCCAGTCCCAGTTTCTTCTTCTTCTATTACCTGGACCACATCACTGCAGACTGATGGTGCTCAGATTGGTCATCCACAAGCGTAATCCCAGCAGTCATGTCCTTGATGAATTCCTGCGCAGAGCCTGTGTGCTTTAATAAAAACAAATGGATGCATTAAACAGGGCCTAACAAACGTAAAGCATATAGACTCCGATTAATGTGCATTTATAAATAAATAAATTTACTTACAACTTCGTCCAAGCTCTACTGTGTAAATGCCATTTCCATTATGTCTGCATAGCATTTTGATGGATAACTGCAAAAGGACTCGCTGTGGTCCATTCACAGGATTATTGAATTCTGCTCTGAATCTTCAGTCATCCCAAAATATCATAAACATGAAAAATACAAAAACATGTTAAAACACTGTAAAATAATAAACATACATATAAATAAATCTTTACAGAGAGTCAAATGTATTGACAAGTTTGTATTAAATGCCAAAGACAAACTATACCATCCAGACGATGCTTTTAAATGACACAATACAGAATTATAACACAATAAAAGGAAATTTAACACATTTGTGTCGATCGTTATTGTATTTCTATTTATACAAGATATATGCTTTTATTCTAAAATATATAGATTTGAACGTATGCAATTTACTTATGACCGTATATTCACCGACTGTATAAAAACAGATATTCACGCAGCATTACACTGGGTAGGTTCTAGCGAGGCACTTGAATGACTAACGTTACTTCAGAAAACTGAAAGAAGAGTTTGTAACGCTACCTTCAGAACTTCATCTGAACCGTAGACTGTAAAAAAAATCATCAGAACTAAGCTTATGTCAGCGATATCAAATGTAACGTTAAGTTAAGTTACGCGCTCCAGAAGAACTCTGAGGGAGGTGCTCATCTGTGCTGCTCATTCGTTTCCTTTATAACATGCAGAAAAGACACAGTTCGAGTAGGAATCTCTTTTTCCCCTAATTTTTCATCGATGTATATTCTGACGGATGTCTTACGCTGTCAGGTTTAGAGCAGCTCCTTTTTTTTAAATACCCGCCGTTCTTAATCCATACAGTGATCTGTTGAGCTCTCGCGCTCTGTTTGAAAGGTCTCTAACGCAGCCCTGGGCTCAAATAATACATTCAAATTGTATTTTTATCGTTCTCCACATAAGTGCAGCTCCACTGTCCCGCATGGGAGAATATATGTTTTAATATTTATAAGGAAAATACTGTGGAACTGCCTGTATTTTGAGGCTTCAGAGTGCCGCGAAACGAACATTTACATACAGTAATTTACATACAGAATATACCACTCTATAACCATACTTACTCTTCTGAGACAACAAATGTAATTTTACACATTAAGCCAATAAATACGAATAGTTTACTTACCAAAGTTGTATTTTAGTCAAATGTCCAAACTTTGAGGAGAAACTGACTAGAATGGCTGACGACCTTCTTCTGTCTTCAACAGCATTCACTAGAATGACGAGATCTCGCGATAAGTGATGTTGTGAATGTGATATTGCTATTGAATTGAGTCAACAAATTTTTTTAAGTTATAAGGACATATAACCTAGTTCAGTCAACTTTCAAACTAGTTGAGACACTGAAAACTTAAAATTTTTAGTTGAATGAACAAATTCAGTAACTGCAAGTTGTGTCAACATAAAAAAATTAATTGAAACAACTAAACTGCTAAATAATTTTTTACAGTGTATGCTGTGTGGCGACTGTGAGAAAATCCCCGTCTGCTGAGATCAATGATGGATGAAGACAGGGGCAAGATTTAGCGCTTAACCACCATCAGCGACGACTCCAGCGGGAGATTTTCACTTGGAGGAAGGATCCATGATGGCGTCTGAGCTACCAGAGCTGACGTTAATAAGAAGCGTTTCATCCATGCAGCCAAGAGCCCAGTACAATCAAACAGACCTGTGGCATGTGCTCCTGCCAGCTAACAAACCGTTGAGGCTAAAGTACTGTAATGCTACCATAATTATGATTAGAGGAGCATGTCTCCAGCAGAACTAGCTGCAATTTCTATGCCTTGAAGAAATGCGCATCAAAATGTGGTGGTTTAGAGTGGAAAACGCATCTATATGGGTAAAAAGAGCAGCCTGGAGCGTGTTTAATTAACTTCGCCTCTAATAAGTATCAAATCATTTAAAACACAATTGCTTCAACATTATTCATTCTGTTGGACAACTATACAAATTTTTTAAAGCCTTGAAGTATCAATTATCATTTCACGTAAGCTGGTGTGATCTTTGTGTGAACTTCTCTGTGGTTTTCTCTTTCAAGAAGACCAATTTGTAAGATACTCATCGCTGAATACCTGTGAAGGGAAAGACATTTCGGTGCTTAGAAACAGTTGATTAAGCAAGATAAGATATTGCATGATAATGAATGACATTTTGCTGCGGGCAAATGTTAAGTCAGCACTTTTAGAAGTGCTTTAAAATGGCATACAGCACAGCTGGGAGAGAGATATCTGCTAACTTCACTATGGCTATGAGATGATTGAACATTTCACTGATTCTTGAGACATGAGAGAAAGCAAGTCTTACAACTTTACCTCCTATTGGTTTCTAAAATAGCAGAATTGCCACTTTGAATTTATGATCAAAAGAATATTGCTGATACAAGTGTACCATTTCTTTTGATTAGATTTTATATATATATATATATATATATATATATATATATATATATATATATAAATAATGTAATATTACTACTATTTCAGCAAGAACAAAGAGATTTCTTGCAAAAATGACTCTGCTTTATGTATTTTGAAGGCCTTTTTCCATGTTGCCTTTTTTGTTTACTTATGTCTTTTTATCTATAAAGAAATATACAATACTTTTACTTTCAAATTAATCAGAAATTAAATTAAATCCTTAAAAACAACAAAGTATTATAGTTTCCACAAAAACATAAATCAGCTAAACTGTTTTCAACATTAATGATAATGAGAAATGTTTCTTGTGCAGCAAATAAGCATATTAGAATGATTTCTGAAGGATCATGTGACACTGAAGACTGGAGTAATGATGCTGAAAGTTCAGCTTTGCATCACAAAAATAAATTACACTTTAAAATATATTTCACATAGCAAACAGGTATTTGAGGTTGTAATAATATTTCACAATATTACTGTATTTTTGATCAAATAAATTCAGCCTTGGTGAGCATAAGAGACTTATGTCTTACAAAATCATTAATAATCCTTTTATTTGAATGTGATGACCGTTTAGCAGCATTTTGTGAAAGATGTAAATAAATACCTCTGAAATTGCTATTTGATACATCTTTTGCATTCCTGTAGCATTTGACCCATGCAGCTCTCAAGAACCAGTGATGAATGAATACCTGTTTCGGATCAGGGGTTTAAATGGCAAATGTCCCAAATGACTCTCAAAGGTGGTTTGTATTGTCCTAAATAACATCTGTTTGGAACCTGATGTGAAAGGGGTTCGGTTTGTTTCCTTCTGTACTCAGAAGACCTTTGATGTGCCTACCAATGAGATTGTCATTCCATAGGAATTTTCCCCTTTACTTGAGCCAGCAGTGGATGCAACGTACCATCCCCTGCGTCAAAATAACCGCGCAAGTAAACGGCTCATTCCGCAGACATCACACCTGCCGAGGAAATGCAACGCTGTCAAAATATACCAATGCTGTGATCTCCTGACACCATCAAGACAGGGTCAAACGCAGTACGAGACAGAAGAGATGAGACCAGATGGGAAATGGCAATAAAGAAAGCCTACGATGTTTTTGTTTTTTTTTCTTCATATTGCCACAGCGTGTTCTGCTATTGTGCATGGAAAGATATTGAACCACCATAGTGGAAATCACATTAGACTTCTGAGGGCATTCGCTGTTATTACTTTGATATGGTTGTTGTCGCCGCAAGTGAATAAAGCAAATGGATTCCAATAACATTCGACTCAATGTGCCATTGCGTACGAGCGGAGGCCGAACTGAATCAGGCTATACAGAGGCGGATAAACAAGCGTTCAGAAGAGAAGTTCACCAGTATGAGCTCAACGGCCAGCAATCACACCATGCCAAAATTATGTGGCCAGGGTTAACAAGAAAACAGCAAAACATACACAAAAAGCAATAAAGTGCAATAAAATATTGGTTAGGTAAACATGCAAATGTGTTACTTTGCCGTGCAAAAGGAACATTTGCATTGATTTTGTTTGGGAGCATGTATAGTGCTGACATGTGCCAGAAGTCGGCCGGCCGCAGAGGCTTTGATTGTCTCCGTGGAGAATTACCATCCTTAACTATTTGGTCTTTCACATTCCATTGAAACAGTACTGTCAACATAATTATCATGCCTCTGTAATAAATAACAAAAACAATGGCGATGGCAGCATAATAACTGAGACAGCATAATTGCCGTGCCAACACTGGCCTTCTGAGCAATAGTGACTAATCACTGGAGAATCTATTAAGAGACCAGACTGAGCAAAACAACTTATTCGAGATGGAAAGTGATTTACAAAAAGTCTTCTGTGTCACACACGCACACACAAACACACATTTGGTAAATTTCCTACTGTAAATATATAAAAACTTAATTTTTGATTAATTCTGTTCAATTCAATTAAAGTTTATTTGATAGATACACATTAATTTTACAGAATGTTTAAATATATATAATAAAAGAAATAGCATTTATATATTAATGATAATAATAATAATATAATGATGATTATAGAATTTGTATTCTTCTTTTTCTTATGTGTACATGTACATAGAATATACATATTATACAAAATAAAAAATAAAAAGAAGCATATGCTACCTATTACACATATACATACAAAAATGAAAACAGATAAAAAATATGTATACATTTATTAATGTACAATTGTTCTAAAAGCTCTGTTCATGTAAAAGTGGGAGGTGTGTTAGGATGGAGACTTCCTGCACAGGAAGTGAATGCTGAGCTCTTCATCAATGACCATGACTCATCCAGCCCATGGCCTGCCTCCATTCTCAAACAGAACAGCTCCGGATGCCAAGAAGCCCATTCTGAAGTATGACTCCCCTGAGACCCCGGCGTGCCGTATGACTGGATGGAACTACACTGATTGTTTCTGCAGCATGACTGGGTGAAATTACAGCCCTGCTCAAGAAATCTTTTTAGATTTGTATCTTAGAATTGAAGTTCATCTAATGCAATGTTATTTAACAGCCTATCACATGTTGCGAAATCTTATAAAAAAAATAAAATAAATAAATAACATTTTATGGTTGGACAGTCACAAAATCCCAAAAGATTTTCTTTTCTTTTCAACAGAGGCATGTTATACCATTTTTCATCACTGTAGTAGGGACTCATTCCTTCAGGGTTGTTCACTGGTGAGTGATTGCAGTATGACTAAGTAAAGACTGCATTGATGCCTTCTAGAACACAATGTGATTGTGTGTTCTTGGACCAGTTCCCATAAACTGCAGCACTTACTCAAAAACAAGGCCCAATAACTTCAAGCTACATAATCTCAATTTAATTCAATGCTGAGCATCAAACTGTATCAGGAATACATAATTTGACATGTTGCATTTCAGAGCTGTCAAACGGTAATGTCACGTACTTGATTAAATAACACTAAAATACATTCACAATATGACTAGATGAAAGTAGTGCGATGACGTCTACAGTACGACTGAGTGAAACCACACTGATAACTTTTAGAAAACTACAGATTTGGTTTCTCTGTGCTAATACATCTGTAGCAGCGAAGCAGGACCGAAATCAATATCTTAAAAGTCATCAGCATATCATGGTCACATTTAGTTGCATTTAAAATAGCCTGGTATTGTCTATCTTTCCTGCAAATGTAATTTGGTATCTGTAGAGCTCTTAAAAACAGTCAGGCGGTTGTTAGTTTCTTTCTCCCACAGTTATCTGAAATTACATCGTGACTAATACTGATGTTACATTTGTATGTATAACTGCAACTGATTATAGCATACAGCAGGAGTGTTTAGTTAAGCGGTTAAAGCAATAAGTTCAGCCAAAAATCTGAATTTGCTTAAAATTTACTCACCTTCTGCCAATTAAGATAAGTTTGTTTCTTCATCAGATCAGATTTGGAGAAATGTAGCATTACATTAATCCTGATCCTGGTGCGTGTTCAAACGCTTGTGTTTTCAGGCCCCCGGAACAGAGTTATTGAAGACTCCTGATATTATTGAACAGAACCACTGAAGGGGAAACTGTTTTTAGGTTACCATTACCATACAAAATGTGAACTTTTTTTGTGAAATTGTTCAGGTATACATATAGGCATAACACTTTTTTTGCTAAATTATTTTGCAATCAATTTTGTACATCAGTTCCTTTTTGAAAGTTAATTAGATTATAAAATGACTCCAGAATAACTGTTTATATCTATGCTAAAAATAACAATATTTAATGGATGAGACTGTACATTCTACACACTGTATGTGTCTATTCTTGCCCAGTTTTTCCCTGTATCTAACATTAGATGAGAGCAGACAGCGAGCATTAAAGATAAACACACTGTGCGTTCGACATGTCATGTTTTGATCCATGCCTCACTAATTTCATTTGCTGTATCCGTGGCAACAAAGGGGGAAGAATAATAGAGCATCCCTTATCACCTTCACAGCCAAATAAAGTGGAGCTCTTCCTGCTGGTGATGCTTTGTCGCAGTTATCTCTGCATCTGTTAGAGCAAGTGTCGCCGGCGCAGTTAGCAGCTTGCCACATGTATCAAGATGCTATCACAGCAGCCACCGTATCAAAGAGTCTAATGTAGACAGGGCTTATCTCGCCCAGAACTCACACATGTGCTATGTAGGGCACGTCTTATCAGAGCGCTGCCATTGCAACAGCAGACGCAGGTCAGGATGACCGCTGGAGGACCGGACAATCAGCTGCTTGTGTGTGTTTGGAATGGCCATCTGAGACTGCCAGATAAGTCAAAGTGTAGCTGACGTTGCATGAAAGCTTCAGGTGAAGTGAATAATTACTTGAATGAATAAAATGTCATTATTTACTCAGGGCCTGTATGTTAGTTTTTTTGCATGAAATCCACATTTTATAAGCTAAAAATTACCCACACACAGAAAAAAAATAAAACATAATAATGCATATGCATTATAAGCCATATGATAACATTGTGAGAAACTGTGAGAAATTTAGGTTGTTATTCATGCAGTTTTCTTATTCACATATAGCCTAGTCAATATGGTATACAGGGAGATAAAACAAACCATTTTTTTTTAACTAAATATAAATGTGAATATGCTTAAATCTTGTTAAACATTTAATGATACATTATCATTATCATTAATAATAATTATTATTATAATTATTATTATAATATTATAATAATTATTATTAAAAAAATTATTTCATTATTATTATTATATTATTGTAATTATTGTATTAATACATTATATTTAATTATAGATTAAATATATACTCACAGACACACACACACACACACACACACAAAATTACATATTACACATATGATAAATGCATATTATTATGCACACATAGTTACTATACTATGCCAAAAATGACATGCATAAAAAAAGAAAGAAGAGAGAATAGTTTCAGAATAATATCAGATGGAGTAGCCTATGATGCTGCTATGACATCCAAGGTAATGGTCTAAATATGCTTCAGCTTTAATCTTATATGATCAAAGGTGTCCAGTTTTTTAGCTAATGCATGCACGGTCGTGCTGTTTCAGTGAAAATCCCCCCATGTTTATTTGTAGCGTTTGTGGCCTCAGCCCACAGATTCAGAGCTGCTGTGCCCACTCACTCTCCCAGAGCTTTCTCATTCTGAGAGAGACTGTTCGTGATCAGTCAGTCATAGGCCACTCTAAAAGCAACCTGGCGGCTATAAACCATCTCTGACATGATGTTTCCAAGGTCAACTAGTTATGAAACTAGAATATTAGAGTCCCAAATGAGGTCACACATGCAGTTTCCTCACCATGCAGATAAATGCGATATGAATTTAACATGCAAAGCATATGGTAAGCCTATACTGTAGTTTCAAATTCTGATCCATCTGACTTTCACTCATGTTAAGATTTAATGTTAAATGGATGTTTGGTCACATGGTATGCAAGAATTAATGGTGTTTAGCCTCACATTACTGAAGTCCATTTAAAAGCTTTAGCGGAAGTGATTTAGTAAATAATGGCTTAGATTTTGCATATAAAATGGTTTTAAAAGACTATAGTGCTCATATAATTTAGAAAAAGTGTGGTTTTATGGTGTTTTTTTAAAGTTTTACCAATTTTGTTACTATGAAATTTCATTGTATGTGTTAGGAAAATTCAAATACTCATTTTTATCTTCCACATTAAAAATAAATAAAAATAAATACATTTAAAAAATGACAATATACAGGTTTGAAGCAACAGAAAAAATAATGAAATACAGAAGCTTGTTTACACCATGGAATAAATAAATAAATAAGGTCATTCAGACTTTTTATTTCACAATTCGGAATTTTATTATATAAAATCGTAATTTTATTGCAAAAAAATACATATAAAAAATTGCCTTTTTTATTTTATGAAAGAAAATGAAAAACAAGAAACATCCAGATGCAAATAAGAATTAATGAAAAAAAGTCTGAATTGTGAGTTTATATCCCATAATTCTGTTTATATCTTGGAATTTAGATTTATTTGTTTATTTATTTAAAGAATTCCAGGAAACTATTTTCAAATTGCGAGAAAAAGTCAGAATAATGAGATAAAAAGTTGCAATGACCATTTTTGGCAGAAATGGTCTTTCATTTTTGAATAAACAGCAAATATAGAAAAAAAATATTTGGCAAAACAGTTTTGCCAAGTAAATGATTTATAGCATAAATTAGCAAATGCACTGTGTGCATGAGCATTTTAACATATGAAGTAACAATACATACTGTAGATGTACATAATGAATTTTTAGCACAATGAAACACACACACACTGTACAAACAAACGCACCTTTACATACAGTCATATGCAAACAAAGAAAGAGGGAAGGAGAGATAGTAAAAGAGAGAGAAAGAGAGGTAGAGCTGGTCACAGTGGAAACTCTGACTCATCTGCTCCTGCCACTCGGAGCCCAAATCAATTTACCATTGAGTCATCACAGGACTTCCTCTCTCCCTCTCTCATTTGGGTTCTTTCTCACTCTTCTCTTTCTGTTGTCAACTGAACATGCTTTGAGGTTACAGCTATGTTTTTCTGTGTGCTCCAGGGCACATTTTTACGCAGTCCAAATGCATCATAGCTGCTTGAGTAATTATGGCAGCACCAGCAGGTTATAGCATTCAGTTGCACAAAAACAGTTCCCCTCAATGAGACAGACGACAGAAACTGCTTTCGCTTCTCTGAGCACATGCTGGATGCAGCAAGACTCCCCGATAAAACCATTGTATATGAATGAGATTACAAAGAGAAAGTCCTGATAATACAGAATCTTTACATGCAAAAGACTTAAAACCATGAGGGCTGAATTTAAGAGCAGTTGATTCACTTTTGCATGCATTTTTCATGAACAATCCATATTTTTTTAATGTTTAATTAATTTAATTAATATTATTATAAATAAATATAATATAATACATTTTTGTGTACATTTTCTATTGCTCACAGCAGCAGTAATACGTCTCGGTGTATATAATTATTTAGTTATATATAGTTTTCTCCTTTTTTAACAACTTATACATCCTTCTACCCACCTTGTTACACTACTAGTCTACAAAAAAATCTCATTATGCTACTATTTACAAATACTGGATTCAGACTTTTTATCAACTTGTTTTGCTGTGAAAATAAAAAACTAAAATATTCACAAATAAAATACCTTTCACTCAAAAACTGCAGTGCATAAGCTCAGATCTATGAGGCCTATGATCAATCAGTTCCAAAAGGAAATACAAAAACCTGTTCTAATTACTGAATTCAAGAATTGGTGATAATATTGCATAAAGAGAGATTTACAAGAAGTTTTTAAAAGGAAGGTCATTTTTAAAAGGCAACACTAAATTACATAAAGGATAAATAAATAAAAACTGATAAAAACGATAAAGACTAATAAAAATGACAAAAACACACAAATGACTAAACCTACATGAAAGTGAAAAATATACATAGAAAAAAAAATCTAATTGCAATAGTATATAAATGATACTAAAATAACACTTTAGTGCAGTCTACATACTTTCTGGCTTTTTAAAGAGCCAGTTTAGGTGTTTAGATCACAGTAATAGTGAAATGCTGTACAGTAGCAGTAAATTTTAGATAAAATTAGTCTGCTGCATCCTCTAGGAACTAACCCGCGGAAACAGCCTGCAACACTGTCTCATGCAAATTGTGCTCATCGCTATTTTTCGAGCATGTTTGTTCCGTTACCTTTTTTTGCATACTTCCTTTAATCAGTCAGGTATTTAAACAAGGCAGACAGCACATGCAAATCCATGCACACTTCATTCTGCATGCACAGCGTGTCTTAAACATGCACGAACTCCACAACGGTTTCTCAAACGATCTCGTGAAGACCCTCCAAACCACAGGAGAATATGAAGAGGAGAACCTCAGTGACCCCATAATGCAATGCACCGCTCGCCAATGCGAAGCAGATGATGGCATGGAGCCTCAGCCATTAAAGACCACAGAGCCCGGGGCCAACACACAAAGACCTCCAACCACTGACCAGCCCAACAGATTAGCCTGTTACTCACGCTTCCATAAATCACATGAGACAACTTATATTCTCTGGACGGAAAGAGAGACAGAGACAGGCGGAGGGAAGCATTTTAAAGTTGCATGCAACCTGAAAGCTCTTCTCACATGTCTCAGCTGGAATCCAATTTAATGCAGACTGTTATTGTTGCTGGTGACCTGAACCAGAAAGTAGAACAGCGTTTAATGAGGGTGTGCGATTTTGTGGTTTAGCACTTAGGTTGACATTTCCTTGAAGATGTCAACACTCTGTTTACTGTGCTACAGAGCACCTTGTGATTTATTCATGATGGATATCAGAACAGCTGTCTTTATGAAGAGTCAATTTCTTAAAGAATGTATACTTTTATTCAGCAAGGACACATTCAGTTGATCAAAAGTATGCATAAAGGCCATTTATAATGTAATATATATACTTTTCTATTCATCAAAGAATCCCCGTTTCCAGAAATGCATCACCACAAAAGTTTTCAACATTGATAATAATCAGAAATGTTTCTCGAGCAGCAAATCAGCACATTAGAATGATCTCTGAAGGATCATGTGACACTTAAGACTGGAATAGATGCTGGAAATTCAGCTTTGTCATCACAGAAACAAATTACATTTAAAAAAATATGTTTAAATAGAAAGCAGATATTTTAAATTATAATAATATTTCATAATATTGCACATTTTACTGTAATTTTGATTAAATAAATGCAGCCTTGGATGAGAAAAAAATAAAATAAAATAAAATAAAATAAAAAAGGCCAAGAACAATAACTGTAAAGATGAAAATAACTATATTATCATCTAAACTGATGAACAAAAATATTGTTTATTACAAGTGCACACTGCAGTTTTGTTGTCCACCACTTGAAATGCTCAAGCTTCTTAAAGCAGGATGGATTCTGATTGGCTGTCAATGTTTTATTATTCAACTATTTTTTTTATTTAAAAAAAATGCAAAAAAATATTTACCTACAAATTAAAGACTCAATGGAAAATGTTTTTTCTGTCGTTTGAACCTGTATTGAGCATGTATTACTGCTTTAATCAGAAATGATGCAGTTATTTCACCTAAAAATGTATTCAAACTCATGCTGTTCCAAGACTTTCTTTTTTTCTGAGGAACATAATATGAGTCATTTTCATAATGTTCGCATTTAAGCATAGCGCCTCTAGACACACTGTGGCACATCAGTGATATGAAACATCATTGTTTCCTATATATTTTCTTACTGATCATGATGTAATGTGCTTGACTGTTTTGAATTAACTGTGAGCATAAATTAGATTTAAGAGCTTGTCTGCGCACAAATCTATCAGAAGACTTGAGAAGACTCTGAATGTAATGCAGTTGTGATAGTTTTTGGTGTTTTTTTTTTTTTTTAAACAGACAGCTTAAATCACCACTTTCATTAAGAAAAAGAGCAGCTGGGACATTCTGCAAAACATCGGCTTTTATGTTCCACACAAAAAAGGCACATATTAAACTGTTTTTAATTTTAGTAAGTTAAGTGAACCTTTAACAAAAACTTTCCATTTGATGTCTTTTATGCAAATACATGACTACTGACTTAATAACACTAAATGTGCTGAACTTTTCATAATGCAATACCCATGCAACAGTCACGTCTGAGTATGTGAGAATGGAAAAAGCTCTCCAACTTTTTCAGCACGCGCTGAAAGTTTCGACACGTCCGTCTAGCCGAGAGACAGAAAGAAGGAAATGCATTGAAAAATGAATCTCTGAGACTTCCTCTTGTGCTGGAACGGGTTGCCACGACCACCCTGATGCCTGCTGTATTTGTCTCATTTATCTAGACATGATGCAACACTGAGCTCAGAGTTAGAAACCCACCGATTGGCCGCTGCGCAACAGCCTTAAGGGATGGAGGGGGGAAAAGTAGCAATGCATCACTTCAACTGGTGGCAATAAATCAGGAGTCTTTCTTTGGGTGTGCTCCAGTCATGTAAAAGCCGTTTAAATCACCATCCTTCCTGTCATATTACTCACCCTTGACTGCCGTATGCTAAATTACATTTGGGCTTGAGTTCCAGCCCTCTCACTGCGGGCAGCTTAACGCGTGAATGGGAACTGATCCGCTCTTTCAGGCCGCATCAGGTTGATTTCTCCATCTTACACAGCGGGGGGAGTGACCTTCCATGCCAGTTTTCAGAAGAAAGACGAGTCGAATCAAATACCTTTGGCTTAATTCAGGCACAATGAAGGGATTGTGGTGGGTAGCGTCCGTGCACGTGTCAGCTGAAGAACCGAGGGCCGATTAACCTCATCTCCACGCCTGCTGCGTCGATGCATTCATGCTCAAAGAGAGGTCAGAGGTCACATTCCAAGTCTGAATTCTTGACCTCCTCAATTAATGCTCATATATTTCATTCGATGTCCAACACAAGCTCTACACCTTTAGAAGCAATTGCGTTTATTATTGTGGTGTTTTCATAAACCAAAATTCTTCACGTAGACATAGCTTTCTAATAAAATAAAAAACATTCTAATCCTGCTTGCCTTTGTGTATTCAGCAGGTTTAAAGTATAAAAAGTGCTTTTTTTAGGAAAAGATTATCACAATGTTCTTTTCACAGAAGAAAAAAGTGGTTATTTTATAGAATTGTCCACCGAAAGGTTCAAGGAAACCAAAATGCTTCTTCGATGGCATTACTCAAAAAAAAACTAAACAAAAAAAAAACCATTGTAATCTTTAAATATAGTAATAAAATAACTGTTTGCACATCAACAGCAGTGTAGGAACAATCTGAAATGTATGAGGAACACATAATTTTGGCTTATGAATATGTATTATGTAAGGTGACAGTCAGACCTGACAGGCTAAATGAAGTCGGAAGTTTTACTCTTAAGGGGTTGTGTTAGAAAGCAAAAATGCTTTTTCTCTTTTCTAAGGCTCAGACTGAAAGTGTAACAAAATACTAAATTTCAGGAGGTAAAACTCACTTCGTAAGTGGACTTCAGGAGGGGGGGGGGAGTATCAAAATGCTGTTAAAGAGCAGAATATGACCCCCCTTAACCACTGCGGGTCAGACGGGAGCTTCTTCGTACCAGAGCCGACAGAACATAAAGCCCCTGCGGAGCAGCACAAGACTCATTATCTAGACAGATGAGCAATGGACAGAGCGCAGATACATCACAAAGAAATGGAATCCACAGAGAAAGACTTTATCCTTTATGTGCTGTTAATGGATGGCTGATCATTGTGGGGTGTCGTGGTTTGGCTGACCCTCTGCTGGACGGTAACACCCTCGCTTCATTGTGTACACTCTGCAAAATAAAAGGCAGCAAGCAGAAAATCACTGATATCTAAATCTGCACATTGTTCTACTGTAATAGCAGGGTATGCAAGGTTTGCCCCCAATAGCTGGTGTTCATATGAGCTTTCAAGACATCATAAGTAATTAATGGTGTTTGCTAAAGCAAGCCTCACTATTATTATTATTATTGTTTAGAACAAAGGCTTAGGGACCCGAACAAACCCCTGAACTCTTGCATTAAAGTTTGTGTGCAACTCGTTTCCTAAATTGTGCAGTGTGTACTTTTCTAGCTGGATAATAAAAATAGTTAAAAACGATGGTATGACAAGAATGCATGGCCAAAAGCATAATTTAGTCATAGTTTTTTGATGAAGATTTCCTTTAATCAGTGATTATCATGTCATATTCATTAAAAGAGTAATTAATCCAAAATTGAACATTTACTAAAAATGTACTCTTCCTCAGGCCTCCAAGATGTAGATGAGTTTGTTTCTTCTTGGGAACAGATTTGAAGAAATTCAGCAAACGTCACTTGCTCACCAATGGTTCCTCTGCAGTGAATGGGTACCGTCAGAATGAGAGTCAAAACGGCTGATAAAAACATCACAGTAATCCACAACACTCAAGTCCATCAATTAATGCCTTGTCCATAATCCAGAATATGACATATTTGTTTAGAACTGTTTTGGCTTGTAAATGGTGCTTGATCTGTGCATACTGACGGGAAGTCATTCAGTAATTGTGGATTATTGTGATGTTTTTATCAGCTGTTTGAACTCTCATTCTGATGGCACCCATTCACTACAGTGTATCCACTGTTAAGCAAGTGATGTGATGCTAAATTTCTCAAAATCTGTTCTGATGCAGAAACAAACTCATCTACATCTTTGATGAATTAAATGTGAGACTTTTTTAGCTAATTGTAATTTTTGGTTGAACTATTCTTTCAAATTTAGTCATTTTCTAATTACTAAAATTCCAAGTAAAAAAAAAAAAAAAAATTCATATATACACATTCATTCATTTAAAAATTCATCAAACTACTTTTTAGTATTAAAAAAGCTTGTACATCAGTGTCATTCATCTGTTTAAAAAGTATTAGTATTAGCTTTTATTTGCTTTTGTTTACAAAAATAAAAGTTAGCTATTAAAAAGGTCATATGATGCTTTATTAAAGATCATTATTTTGTGTATTTGGTGTGACATATTATGTTGACATGCTTAGTTTTCTACAAAGTCCCTCCTTCTAACAAGTGCAGTCTGCTCTGATTGGCCAACTGACCCAGTGCATTGTGATTGGCCGAACAAAGCAAGCACTCATCAGAAATGTAACACCCTTTGCATAATCGCGAGCTTCATATTTCAAAATAAATGTAAAGACAGTTAATAATGTCCTGTGTTTTACCATCAGTTCAAGGCCAAAAGGGGAACAGAGTCGTGTGACAGACACAGTGATGAAGCTCTTATGTGTTTGCAGTACACAACCCATGGACGGTTAAGACAGCTGACTGCACTGTGTGACACTGTCCCCAATAACTTCTTTCTTTGCGTGAACATTTGGGCGGCAATACGCAAATATTTTCACATAATGACGTAGACTTGTGGGGGTGTGTTTGAACGTACCGTTTTAGGGGGGGGGGCATGGCAGAGTCTTACGTTTGATATGGAATATCTCTTTTGATTTGAAACTTTGCAACTTTGCACTTTACAACTTTTTTATACACCAAGAGCTTAAAAAGCTCCAAAGAGAGATGAAAACTTGAAATCACATAATATGACGCTTTTAAGTAATGCTGATGACCAAGTGAACACTAGAAAGGCAACAACACAAAAATGCTGCATAGACCCTAGCACACGGAAACACCACTCACACTTTTTTCAGAAAACATAAAACCCCCGTAAAGCATGTTTTATATGTAAAGCTGTGAGCACGTACCTCATATTCCTGTCTTTCAAAGCCTTGTTTGCATATCTGCACACAAACACAGACAAACATTCTCCCTCGTTTATCATCAACTTCCTTCAAACCTTTCTGGGTCAACAGATTCTGTTTATGATGCTTTCAAAGGAGGCCTTGTGAATTTCATGGAATTTGATCTGAGAGCATGAATACATCTGCTCACATGGCTTTATTAGATTTACTCACTGTTCGACAACACACGCTCACATTTTATTCCCTACAGCACTTGCAAATCATACAAGGATGCATGCCAGACAGAGCCGGCCTAAACTGCATTATAGAAGTGCAGCTAATTAAGGTCTTGTTCTAGAGGACTGGTATGATTCACTGCAGCATCTTGAAACTAAAAACATTGGGTTCATATGCACGAGAGAGAAAGAGAGGTATGGAAAAGCAGACAGGTGCAACTTCCTGTTTTCAGTGGTTTAGCCGAGTTCACAACTCAAAACTCAAATGATCCACTCAAAATGTAATTTAGATGAAATTTCAAAGAGGATTAGATTAAGATGGAGTTTATATTCCCATCATCACAGTCGATGGGATTGCATAGACATGTTTCTCCTGAACATGAAGAGTCAGTGAATCATCATCCAGACCAGCTAATGGAAAGCTCTGAGAGACATTTCAATTATAAATTGCTGCAAACTTCCATCACTTTTTTTGTTTATAGTGCACGGGTCATTTGGGATGCTAGAGTCGCTGGCCCTCTCGTGTAGTTGTAGTCTTGAAGAGGCCATATGCTAATATCTGAATATTATTAACATACATTTGTATACATTGACATTGAAAACAACAAACTGCACCGGACATGGCACCATCATAAAACTAGCCATACCTTTAGTATGTGTGTTTTGTTTTTAACCTCTGTAGTCAATTAATGACATTAAAGTGAATCAAAGTGAATAAGTAGCTGTCTACATTTCTGTCATGTAGACAAAGGACATGTAGACAAAGATTTTTATAATTACGCATTTCATTTGATTACCAGCATTCTTCAAAATAGCTTATTTTATGTTCAACTTAAGAAAGCAACACATACAGGTTTGGAACAACATGAGGTTGAGTAAATGATTACAGAATATTAATTTTTGGGTGAATTATCCCTTTAAATTAAAGTTCCGTATTGTGTTTTCCTTACAGCATGGCAGCAATTCATGCTGAAAGAAAAAATATCACATTTAATTTTCAAACTTTGTACACAAATGTAGCAGACATGTTTAGAAAATTAATTGAGCTTAGCCTATTTTTTTCTTACACAATTAAATATATTCATTATATGTCTTAAATTAATCTAACCATTCAATCTTATGTATTTACTTATTGCATGATTTAAAATGGCAAAAAGGTACAATTAATGCATGTAAGGATTGAGAAAATTAAATGAGCTAAACCATTCAGTGTTGTTATTTATTTATTGACTGATTGATTGATTGCACAATTTTAAGATATAAACTGCAAAAGAAAATATAATTAATATGTAAAAATTTTATTGCAATAACTACAATCCAGCACTTGGCCTGGTACTACTAGCCTCCGCTAAACCTGCAACCCTATTAGGGCCTACCTATTATATAAAAAAAAGTTATATTTTAAACCAAAATTTTGAAAAATCAGGGTTTTAAACTATATTCTGACAAATTACAGTGTTGCAAAAGTTTGCAAGCCCCGTATAATATAGATGCAACAAAACAGCTCATATAATATTTAACTTGACCTCCAAGATAGACAATCAGCATTTTCTGAAGGTTAAGCCCCACTGATCCTTGGCTGAAAAAGAGCACTTCAGACACTATTTTGTACCCTTTATGTGGAAAGTGCCTGGGAAACAAAGAAGAAAAAATAAACCTCCATCTCCATGCACGCTGATTCACAACGTTCCATTACTGTTGTGTCAAATCTTTCTCTCTCCCTCTCGGCTCTAAATGGATCTCAGCTCTGGTCTGCGTGTGTCTCGTGCACCATTGTGTTGCTGTGTTCGTGGAACTGAAGGGAACAGAACAAGCAGTCTGTCATTTACTCATGACTCATCGAGGTTGATGCCTCCGCTACATCGCTCCCGAGGATGCACAGCAAGCAAACCAGACAATCAATCATATTTTAATACAAAACAGCCCCATTTTCAACGAGACACACTGCTATCAGAGAGAGGACCTAATTAGATAGGTGCAGAAACGGCATAATCCTGCAGAGAACGATCATTACCAACACGGCGAAAAACGTGAACCCAATGATGGATGGCGGCTGATATCCGAGCCGTTTGGAGAGTAATTGCTACAACGCCAGCGGAGCAGACGCGTACCAAAGTGCAGCAACTAGAACATAAAGTCATTATGATATACTGTTTTAGAGAAGTTGTTGAATATCCTCGGGTAACAGGGCTAAATCTGTACTACCGATAACACTTCCTGTGCTCCGCTTCAGAAATTAGGCTGCATCAATATCAGGCTTCTAAATCCTGTTTAGCATACCTGGTGGCAGGTTTTGCATATTGGCTGCATTACTGTCGCCGTACTGAATGGTATTATCGTGATTGACCGTGAGGTAGGCGAACAAAAGGGTGACCCGCACGCCGAGCTGGAGTTCGTGGTTATCATTTCTCTTTATCTACGTGTGCCTGTATCAGATATTAGTATGAGCAATGTCACACGTTTAGTAATGGGTGAAAAACTGTTAGTGCGTGGCAGGGTTATTATGGTAAAAGGAAAAGTTAATCCAAAAAAGAAAATTTGCTAAAAGTTGATTCCACCTCAGGCCATCCAGATGTAAATGAGTTTGTTTTTTATCTGAACAGATTTGGAGAAATTTATCACCACATGACTTGCTCAGCAATGAATCCTCTGCAGTAAATGGGTTCCATCAGAATGAGAGAACAAACAGCTGATAAAAACATAACTATAAGAAATATATCCATCAATAAGGCATTTCACCTTCAAACCATTGCTTCCAGACAAAATACACATCCTGCATCCATAATATTGTGTTTTGTCCATTGAAAACGTCATCTTGTCTGAATCAGGAGAGAGATATGCACAGATCAAGCGAAAACAGTACAAAGTAGAGGGTGGACTTTTTCACTGGAGAAAGAGTTATTATAGATTATAGACTATATTTTGGCTAAAGTTAAAACATTGTGATGCTGCTTTTTGCTTTACAGTTCATTAAATTATGTACTGAAGTGGTGTGGATTTCTTGAGTGTTATTGTGATGTTTTTATCAGCTATTTGGACTCTCATTCTGACGGCACCCATTCACTACAGAGGATCCATTGGTGAGCAAGTGATAAAATGATAGTTTGCCAAAATCCTTACCAAAGAAGACTCAAACTCTTATACTTCTTGAATGGAGGGTGAGGGTGTGTATATTCTCAGCATATTTTCATTTCTGGGTGAACTATTCCTTTAACATTTAAAAATGACTCCATGCCATGCGCAACCTAGGCTTTTACTAGACGTGATTTTTTTTTCTTTAGGAAAAGCTAAAATTCAAACTTAAACCATTAAAGAATACTTTTCATGACTTAAAAAACAAATGCTAACTAGTCTAAAATAATTTTAAGTGTTTTTTTTAAATGAGTTGACATGGCAACATTTCTCATTTTAATTTTGTTTAGCTTGATGTAGTAAAAAAAAAAAGAAACTTAAAAGAATTAAAAGTGGAAAAATAAAAACAACAACAAAAATAATTCAGAATATTAATAAAAAAAAAAATGATATTAAAATAACACAGTCTCTAGGGACATGCCAACATGGCTGAAGTACGTGCATGTGTGTGTTTATGTGTGTGTGTGTGTGCGAGCCGTCACATGAGGGAATGGACATCACAGCGGAAAGACACTCACACACACATATGCCATGACAGATTGTTGCCATGGAAGCATCACTGCCCCTTAGATCATTTTCAGCCTCTCAGTCAAAAACAGACGGGAGAGGAAGAGGTAGTAAAAGCAGGCAGAGCCCTCGGCTGACAGCACCCAGCTGTGCTCATTAATGTACAAGCGACGCTTCTGAAGAGCGCATCCAGGTATCGTTTAACTCGCTTTCACATCATGGATGTCCCCGCAGGGAAGACGAAACGCAATGAGGTCTCTTTAAAGGAACAACTGACCTGAAAATGAAATGTCTAGAATTATTTACTCACCCTCGTGTCATTCCAAACCTGTGTAGTTGTTTTTTATTCCTAAAACATGATGTTGTTCTTATCTAAACCATGACCATTTATAGTGAAGCTTAAGAAGGACAATAAAGCACCATAAAAGTATCATAGTCCATACGGCTTTTAAGCACCTAAAGACTTCTACAGTCATGTGACAGAGAGACAGGATGGAATTTAAGTCATTATTCACTGTAGTATAAGGGTTTGTACCAACATTTTCAGTTTGGTTGAAATCTCAATTGTTTCTGCTAGACTGCGAAAATGTTCATTTCAAAGAAAACTGAGAGACTTTTAAATGAAGTCAAGACCCCAGAGCTTCAGAGATCTCGACCTCTGCTCAGATCTGCTACCCTAGACACCAAGCCATGTAGATCTCAACATGAACATTTCAAGTATAACTCTATAATCTTCCTCTGTATCTACTGATTTGTTCTATATTTACATTTGGCCAAAGGCATTTTATACATTTTATTGTACATTTTTGTTTTCCTTCTGAAAACAAATGCATCCTTATTAATCATCTTTTTATTCAGCTAGGGAATGTTACATTTATCAAAAGTGAGAGTAAAGACATTTATAAAGACAATTATTACAATTAAAGCAAAATTATAAAACAATCAAGGTCATGTTTTCACAAAAATATGTTTTAACTGTTTTAAGCACTAATAATAATAATCATAAATATTTTTTAATCATCAAATCAGAATGATTTCTGAAGGATCATGTGACACTGAAGACTGGAGTAATGATGCTTCAAAAAAAAATTGCATAATTCTTTGCATCACTAGAATAAATTACATTTGAAAACATTTAAATAGAAAACATTGTGATAATATTACTAATTGACTATGTTTTTGTTCAAATAAAGTGTTTGTAAGCATATAATAGACTAAATCTCTAAGTCTTACCGACCTTAAACTTTTTAACATACAGTTTATATGCATAGTAATCACAATTCATACATTCTATGAGTAACAAAGCCATGACCTGAGTGTTACCAATGAATACTACTAATGATCTTAAGAGAAACATTGAAACACACTTAAGTGCAGCATAACATGAGAACTCAATTAAGTCTCATGAGCAATGCAAGAGCCATCTGTGTGTCTGTTCTCATGCTCACACACAAAGATGGCCATCTTAGTGCCTTGTATTCGCACCTATCTGTACGATTGA
Organism: Carassius auratus; assembly: GCF_003368295.1. Lineage (NCBI taxonomy): Eukaryota > Metazoa > Chordata > Actinopteri > Cypriniformes > Cyprinidae > Carassius > Carassius auratus. The sequence goes on along the minus strand of NC_039262.1, from coordinate 1,068,350 downwards.
TATGACTGCGCTGACTTACTCAGAAATGTAAAGGAAATCGTAAAATCTGTAGGTTTCAGAGCTGTTGACACAACTACAGGTATCAGTATGACTCAGCCAGTATGCTGCAGATGTGGTCGAGAGTAGACTTCAAACGGACTAGAAAATGCTCTTTCCACAGCAACACAGACGAGGTAAACAGTCTCAGATGGGGTTACTGATGCCTAATTGACTTCAGTACATCTGCAGTTCCACTTGCTTGGCTAAGCGTTCATAAGCAGTTTGAAGGCATTAGTGAAGTTCACCAACGTTGAGGGATGTTCGACTGTTCTTTATGCAAAAAAAAGGGGCGCATCTGTTGCAACAGAAATATAAACAAATATGAAATGAGGTGGATGATGAGATTATCCTAATCCTTGTTTATAAATAACTTTGATTGATTTACAGTCGTGGTCAGAATTATTGGCACCCTTGGTAAATATGATCTAAGAAGGCAGTGAAAATAAATCTGCATTGTTAATCATTTTGATCTTTTTGTTTTTTATCACAATGGGGGGAAATATCATTATGACATAAATGTTTTTTCTCTAATACACATTGGACACTATTAACGGTACCCTTTTATTCAATGCTTTCTGAAACCTCCATTTGGCATAATAACAGCTCTGAGTTTTGTCCTATAATGCCTGATGAGGTTAGAGAGCACCTGACAAGAGATCAGGGATCATTCCTTCATCCAAAATCTCTCCAGACCCTTCAGATTCCAAGCTCCATGTTGGTGCTTCTCTTCAGTTCACCACACTCATTTTCTTTAGGGTTTAGGTCAGAGAACTGGAATGGCTATAGCAGAAGCTTGGTTTTGTGCCCAGTGACCCATTTTTGTGTTGTTTTTAAGGTTTCCTTTTTACGGTGGCCGAGGGAGCTCAACACATTGCAAATAGAAAAAACTAATAAAATAATTCATCAGTTAAACGTGCTGCAAACACAACCAAAAAAAAAAAAAAACACACACACTTCAAATAAACATCTTTATTTGTTTGCATTGTGAGAATTTGCAGCACCTGCTGTCAAACTGATGAAGATGTTTTCTTGATTTGCTGGTGCTTTTTCTATTTACATGTGTTTTCCGAATTTGCCGCATGTTGAGCTTTCTCGGCCACCGTATATTTTGGATTATTGTCCCAATGGCTCATTATAAGATTTCTAACAGAGTCTGTTTTTTTTATTTTTATCTGTTGTTATTTGATCAAATCAAAGATGCCATGAATCTAAACAAGTTGTCCAGGTCCTACAGCAGTATATTTCATTGTACACATGGGGTAATTTTTTATCCCTGTGTGCACCAAACCCATCTTGAGTGTTTGTTGCTAAAAAGCTAATTTGAAGCAAGAGAAAGCCATAGAAGCAAGTCGCATTTGATGTTCCAGTCATGTCTGACAACATTTAAGATATTTTGGATGAAAATCGGGAGGCTTGAGACTGTCCCAATGACTGCCAAGTAAGTTACACTGTCGAGGTCCAGAAAAGTATGTTAAGCATCATCAGAATTGTAAATCTTTTTTACTATTGAACTACCATCAGTAACATTATGAAGCAATGAAAATACTGTTTGTTAGCGAAGAAAACAAAACAATTCAACAATTCCTTTGCTTTAATTCAATTGCCTAAGCTCTTCTGTGTCAGCCGCGCCACAAGGATGCGCTGTTTTCTTTCAAATCAAAGCATTATACACGTAGAAACAGTGCATCCACTGGCGCAACTGTCAAAGAAGAGCGTAGGCAGTTTGAGTGATGTAGAGAGACAGAGGAGACTGTTGACAAAGGAATTATTGAATAAAGTCGTTCTTCTTTATATCTTTGCTTACAAACAGTATTGTCGTTGCTTCATAACATTATGGTTGAACCACTGAAGGCAGATGGACTATTCTGACGATGTCTTTCAAGCCTCCCAGTTTTCATCCAAAATATCTAACATTGTGTTCCCAATACGAACAAAGGTTTTACGGGTTTGGAAAGACATGGGGGTAAGTGATTAATGACAAAACCTTCATTTTGCATTGGAGTATCTCTTTAATTATTGCCCTGGTGGTGGAAATGGGAATTTTCACAGCTCTTGCTCTTTTCTCAAAGTCTAATTTGTGAAGTTCAATTATCATTTGTGGCAGAAATATATATATATATTTTTTTTTTCATTGTGATGGATGATTAAGGGAGTTTGGCCTTTGTTTCCCCTCCTATTTATATTAATGTGTAACAGGAAGCAATGACTTAATAATTTCATGTTCATAATCAACCTGGAGTGCTCAAAATTGTAAATGTGAATGGGAATATACTTCACAGATATTTTACTCATAAGAATTTTTAGGGGTAACAATAATTGTGTCCAACATGTATTAGAGAAAAAGGTTTATATCATAATGATATTTCCCTTGATTTTAAATAGTTTTAGTTCAAAAAAATTATTATTTTAAATAAAAGATCAAAATCATTAACAATGCAGATTTATTTTCCCAGTCTTCCTTGATAATTTTTACATATAATTCTGACCACGACTGTACCTGCTAATGCAGGCATCTCAGACGAAGGCTGTAGCCAATGACATAAAATAGATTTTTTATCATGAGATTACTTATATCAATATTTATCATTATTTACCTGCTACAGAAATAATAAGGATCTTTATCGCAGTGTATAATATGACAAATCCGTTCAAAGCTATTGATTAGCATACTCTCGGGAAGCGCAGGACCACTGGAAGTAAGCATATTCAAATCTGCTATCGTTGCTCCTGGGAACAGAGAAATGTGTGCATGCATAGAGATTCTCAAGATGACGTCAATGCAATGGTGATTGACTGAGGGCAGCACAACAACACATACAGGACCCAATTCATCACTAGTGACTAACTGAGATATGATGCCAAAGACAGGAGAAACATAAAAGCCAATTTCATGCTTTTAAGAGCCTGCAAAAAATAATATTTAAAAAATTTCTTCTTGGTGCAACATCTATTATATAATGAAAGATGCGAATGACAACAATTAAGTTTAGTAAACAAAAACTAAACTTGAAGGTTGCAAAAAGGGGTTTTATACATAATATGTTTTGGGCTATTTTAGGGCTTATTTTATGACCAGAAACCAACATTTTCAGAATGATTGGGGAACTAAAAATGGCTTTTTAAAAACCCATTAAAGATGTTTTTGGTGCAGTTACAATTCACCAACAGGGCCTAAATATATCAAGCTAAACAGCAAATCCTTTCTGTAAATAGTAAAAACGAAAAACAATAAATTAATAAAAATACCACATAAAGTATAAAAATAATACTAATAATAAAAATGTTATATTATATTTATATGTTATGTTATGTTTTTTTATTTTATTTTGATCTATGCTAAAATGAGGAACTTGGCAGTAAATCTTGGCAATAAAACTGTGTGTGCCAAAAAATGCATCGTAAAACAGCAAAGAAACACCTGGCCACATTACAAGTTGAGGCAAAAAGTACACTGTTCCTTAACAAACTTTTTTTTTCATATCATGATAATGAACAATAAAGTTATTAGATAGAATTATCTAACAATAAAGTAAAATATAGTTCACAGTTTTAGGCTTGTCCTGTTAACAGCAACCATGCAACAACAAAAAAACATGCAAAACAAAAAAAAATGCACATTTCAGGTATTTCCCCTTCATGAGGAAATACCAGCGCGTAAAAAAAAGCCTGACGTTACGAAATCTCACCCCAATCGGTTTCTACAACCCTAAAATATGAACATAGAGCCGAAACAATGGAGCCTCAAGCTCGTAAATGTCCAGCAATTTGTGGTTATGTAAGACAAGCAGACTGAAAGTGCCAGTGTTTGCATTTCCTGTAATCTGAGTATCCGTTCACTCAAGCATGATGGATGCCAATCTTTACTGTGGTCAGCCTTGGCAGTGTCAGCACTCGCTATACACCCCGAAGAGCCTGCATGTTCCACCAGGTGAACACGCTTGTATTTTATTGCATTCTTCTGGTGCTATGGATTTAAAGACCAACTGCACAACACTGCAATTGCATAGGACGCTCTGAGAATAATGGAAGTAGCAAGGTAAAGCAGGGCCGCTCAATGCTTTGTGGAAGATTGTCTTTCATTGCATCATACTGTTTGGAGGACAGCGCTACAATGTCATCAAGATATGGCTGCAAGCCAAGAAAAAAAGCTCCCCTAAATATCTATCTAGGTTGCCTGATGTGCCGGCACTCTTACCTGTTTATAAAGGACGCCATTGTTTTACCATAATTAGGTTGTGCATTAAATCATCTCTAAAGACTGGGGGAAGTTAATAAAATTTACAGACTTTGGCAAACAGTGATGTTATGATCTGTACACAAAAGAGAAGATTTAAAACACAAGCTGTAAAAAAGAGAAAATAAATAGAGTCAATATTAATTCCATGCTGTCATTACCTTGTAAAACCAGGACAGTCATTTCAACAGTAAATGCACCAAAAACACTGACAATGGCTTTTAATATTCTCTGCATTTTGAGATGGTTTTGTTTTTGTCAAAATGTTCTCAGTAGTCCAGATATAATGCTTTAAATACAAAGTCATGCACTACTTCGAACTGAACTGAGAATGCTTTTATACATTTACAGAATTGAATTACGGAATTTGAACAAATGCAAAACTAAAAAGTAATTTTTTATAGAAGTATGGTTAGAGTAAAATTAATCTTCTATGACTGTACATTTGAACTAGTAAAACAGCTCATCTCAACAAACGTTTTATGAGTTCAACTTCCTATTAGGGGTGTGGCCAGTTTGATGTAAAAATGAACACTCATGAACTGCAAACCAATTCTTAAATTCTGAATTATGCAAAACCCAGTCTACAAAATGCTCAGACTGTATGTCACAGTCTTCCAGCCTAACTCAAGCACTGCTGCAGATGACAGGCATGGCTGTGCCAGGAACCCGCTGTGGCATGCTGCTGATGTGTTTCCTGTATGGCACTGGCCTCTGGACACAGAGATGGGTTTCTCATTTTGTCCTTGACTACAGATTATGGGGAAACAAGTGCCAGGCCGCAGCATGAAACGCCTTGCAGAGCAACAAAGACACTGCAGGAGACATTTGGAGAAACCATGTCATACTGCATGAGCTTGTGCACGTCTGGTCTCTCCAAACATGCATGAGCATAAATGTACCAAAAAGATCTCCTCCAACCTCCATCTTTCAGCAGTCTCATTGATTTTAAATCAACACTGTAAGATATTTTGTGCACAAAACATATGGGCCTCTGCTATCAATTGCAACAGACAGTAACAGAGTGCAAAAATAAGCAGGAAACATGTTTTAAGTTTGCAGCACAGAAAATCAACAATTAAAATATGCAACTTTTGAAAGCACAAAAAAAAAAAAAACATTAAACATGTTCTCATGAAACTGATGATAGAATCACTTACATGCAAAGTTAAATCCAGTCTTTTAGCTAAGTAACTTTACTACTGGAAGGGACAATAAAAGTAGATTCAACAGTGAAGTAGGCCTAATGTGAAGCAGACTCCGCCCACAGGAAGTTCATCTGCCTAGAAAAGTGCTTTAGGAAACTAAAAACTAAAACTAAAACTAAAACTTTAGCTTTACATTAATGTTTTTAAAACCTCTGACCTGCCAACCAGCTAGGTTAGGTTCATTCATAGACGTTTCCTCAGCTATAACTTACCATTCACCCTGTGATGAAAATGATGGTGGTGGACATTTTATTCATTTTTATTATTACTATTCATTTAGAATATTACATTTTTTGTATAAAATGCATTTTATGCATCCTAAACACATACATTTATATACTTTTTAAAATTCAATTGTTATTTGATTATTATTTATATAATTTTATTTAATGACTTATTCAAAGGAATTAGAATTATATAATGAATATGATTAATTTTATTTAACAATTTTTTTAAACTAGAAAAACAGCTTATTTTGGCAAGCTTTCTATGTTGGCTTGAAATAGCTGAACAAATACCTAATTATTATTTTATTTTATAATTAAAAATAATAATACACAAATTATCTTGAATTTTGTATATTTTTTATGTAATCCACTCTTTAGATTATAATAAAAAATGTGTGTGTGTATATATATATATATATATATATATATATATATATATATATATATATATATATATATATATATATTAGTATTTTCATATTTTAATCTAAATGAAACCATTAAAGCTGCATAAAACTTGAAGGCATGGAAAAAATATTATATAACAAAAAGAAAAAAACTTTAAATCTGTTCATTTAAAAAAAAAAAAAAACCTCAGGGACATAAAAGTGCCTGTATTTGTCTGCTGTAATTGACAGCAGGCCACACATGTTGCATACAGCCATTAAGTTAAAAATAATAACCCTTACATTTTCTTGAATTGGGATAGTTTCCATGGTTTTTGTTGAAGTTGTAAAACATGAAGTCAACATCCAAGTAGGATTTAGTATTTTAGTCTGCACTGGTCCGATCACACTGCTCTCTATGGGGTGTGTCTCTCTTTAATCCACTGCATACAAGACAAAATGCTATTTTTTTTTATTTTATTTATTTATTTATTTTTTTTAGTTGATGAGTTACTGTCAGCAGGTCTACATATTTACATTGACTCTTCTTAAGGAATAATGCACCCAAAAATGTAATTTTGTGATCATGTACAGACCCTCTATGTAGTATTATTAGTTTCTGTGGAAACATTCTGAAGACCTCTCGTATTTCTTTAAAAGGTTTGTTTTTGAATCATCTGACTATCTAGATTTTTTTAATTATCCCAGCTGCACCCTAAAGGCATCTTGGGTTCACCACTTAAATAATCTCCACATGTTCAAACTTGACTCACATGCTCCAAATAGCCTCTTTTCAGCGAGATATCGACTGTAGATAGCTTGTTTCATTGCTGTAAATAACAATTAGAGGCATTTGTGCTTACACAACAGGATTGCTGTCATGCTGTGCGCTTGCATCTGAGAACTAAACCTCTCAGTCGACATTGCAGCCGATGGGGATTCCTGTTTGGACGTGTGATATAGGTCACTGGCAAAGCCGTGTGGAGCACTAGCCACTCAATATGGTTCGGTACGTGTCGTTTTGTCCATGACCCACTTGCAGATCGAAGGAACACAGTGTTCCCCTATCGCTCCAGTTGCTATGGTAACACGGCAGGAGAGAGACGCAGGCTGTGGACATCATGTATGCTGCCAAGCAGGGATGTGTGCATGAGGAGAGTGACAGAGGAATAGAGACCACGAACACACAGAGATCAATACATCTGCATGGGAGTAGATTTATGAAATCCCAAGAGGGGAATCCAGAACTCCCATTCATAAAAAAAGGGAAAACCACAGTCTTACATGCCAATTAGTGCTTCAACCAAAAGAGACTTTTCTGCCAGTGTAGAGAAGTAAAAGCAGCCACACATATAAATTAAGGCTTTTCCACTCATTTGAATGGGGCAGAGCAGTTAGGACCAAGATCCAAGCTCCAGAACATCAGAGGAGTGCGCTTAACCCTGTAAAGTCTGACATATGAAATAATGTGTGTGTGTGTGTACTGAAATGGATTACTAAACCTACAGACAATATATATATAAAAAATAGCATGTGTTTTTGTTCAATATCATATTTGATACACCAGGCATTTGTGGTTCATGAATAACAATTCTGATAGCTTCTATTATGTAGTACATCTAAAAGAGAAAATTGAGGATGTATTCATTAAGGCTAGGTATCGATTCGATTCGATTTTGATTCGCAAGCTCTCAATTCCAATCGATTTTTGGTTTGATTCTTGATCTTTTGATTACATTCAGTGACTATAGTTTAAATACAAATGATATTGATATTTCTAAAAAAAAAAAAAAAAAAAGTACAGTAAACATCAGTAAACAAATGGTGAATTAATAAAAAGAAATTAAAAACCACAGGCCTGTATTATAAGCCTATTCTTTTTTTTGTATAGCTTCCTTTTTTAAACAATAATAGGGCCTTATAAAATGTTCTTATTACTTCTGGTAATCAGATGAAGGCATAAAACATTAAACAATTTAACCTAATCAAATGAAAATTAAACTCTTTTATTTATTTGACAAAGTGCTGCACAACAGAGGTTTACTGTTAAAATTAAAAAAGAAAACAAATGTGATTATTTCTTTAAAAATAAAGATTTATTCATATTTATTAGTAGTAGTAGTAGCATTGTTGTTACATTGAGTCGTAAGACTACTAAATAGTTAGATATTTCTGACACAGTTTCCACACGTTAAACTAAACTTTTATTTTGAAGGGTTGCCGTGAGGAACTTGCAGCTGCTGTGTATGTGATATGATGGTAGTTTTGTCAAATTAAATCATAAAATGCTAATGAAGTGACTATCAGGGAATATGGAGATGATATCATCATAGTGAGATAACAGAGGCTGAAAACGCTGTGAGCATTGTCCACGCTTTAGTAAGTGTGTAGTAAACAATACAGTGCGTCGCACCCTCCACAATTCATTCATTCGTTGTGGAAATGGAGCCTTTATGCATGGTCAAATGCTTCCGCAGATTTGTAGTATTACTATAGAATTACACCTGAGCAATGCAAATCATGCATAATCCATGCATCTATTCAAAGTGACTTAAAAAAAGTAAAATGCCACAAAAACATTCTTTAATTTATTTTTAATAGCTGTATGTGTGTGGATTTACTGTATATATTAGGAATGGAGAACATTTGTTTGCATTTGCGTTGTGTTTTCACTGCATATCAATGGATATGGAGCACTTTAATCAATGTCTCAGCTTATTAAAAAGCATAAAGCAAACAAGCCATGTGTTCTGGTTTAATCTCCATGTACTCTTTATGGATTTCAGCGTATATTGACTTTGAGTCACTGTTCATCCTTCTCATGTGGATTTTCTGAATACATTTGAATGTAATCACTCCAGGTCTGATGGTGAACTGCTTACCATGCATTCTCTCTGGGAAGGAAGTCTCGTCCCACCGGAATACCGATCAGCTACATTGCACCTGTTGTCTATGCTGAGACATCATCTTTATGGCTGATTAGAGTGGTGATTACTTCCTGATAGTGTGGACCGTTGGGTTTGCTGGAGCTGGTTCCACTGCAGCTCATTAGAAGAAGGCCAGTGAAGTCTTACTAAGCAGAACTTGCAGAAGGATTGGACTGCAAAGTGCAACCAGCAGCAAAAACAGAAGAGAAAGAATAAAACATTTTGATATGACGGTTTCATCTTTGTTCTTTAATCTTCGTCTTTCTCAAGTGTATTTTGTGTGAATTGTGTTTGTTTTTTTGCACCATAAACAGTTGCTATTTATTTATTTTTTGTTTTTATTTTACTGTAGTCATTGCAAACAATTCTGGGAATATTTATGTATGTTGAACAGAAACCAAAAAGTATATGATACATTATAGAATTTTATACACACACACACACACAAAACCATTAATGCTAAATTACATTTTAGGGCATTTAGTTGAATTTCTTATGCTTTTTGAGTCTCTTTAAAGTATTGATAGTAAAAAAAAATACAATTCATATATTCAGTTATACAATTCCTGCTAAAAGGCTAAACTAATTCAAGGGTAAATATATAAATCTGCTGTCTTTATTTATTTGTGAATGTATGTTGTCACATGTCTATTAGTCTGTTCCCCTGTGAACTAGTTTTATTTTGTTTGCTCCCCTACAGATATTCTCAGATTTCCCTTAGTCGGTGTCCGTTCTGTTGATCTCCTTCATCCTCGTGTGTTTGTACCTCACAAACCCATCAATCAGATCAATGTATGTATTATATTATTTGTGAATTCTGCATATTTCAGTCTCTAGCATTTCGCTTAATTGAATGGACTGGAATGATAAAGTATGTCTACAAAGAACATCAACATCTTTTACCTGCATTTTAATTAAAGCAACTCTCTCAATACTGCATTCAAGCAGTGCATTTGATCAATTGCTGTGAAATGAATCAGTGACCTCGACATTGCTAGCAGCATGTTCTACCAGCTACAAGAAAAAAAAAGTGCATAAAAAAGCCACCATAAAACCTATTTAACAAAGAATAAATGAAGTTTTTCTTGTGCCCAAAGCTGCACAGTCTCTACAGTTTGAAGGCATAAGGTGGGTGGTGCATAAACTATATGTCATTCTCAAAATAGCTGTAAATGAATGTTAAGGCTGTAATCAGAGAGCCTTACTAATTAATTAAACATGAAGGCAAAAAGGACCCCAAGCAGATTGTGACCTCAAACCTCCTCCGTTGTTACAAACTCTCAGTGGAAACACAGACTATGCACAGCGTGACACTTTTCTGGGGTTTGGACTCAAGGCATCCTTGGATAGCACACAGACACATGGTGAAGCACCCATCCAGTGGGATTTCTAGGGATGAGTCATCCTCATTAATGGTTTGGCTGTTTGGGAACATCCACGCAGCCGCAGAAACACTCATGCACGATCCGTCTTAGGCGGGATTCCCCTCTCTGCATGCCTACCAGAAGCCTAGCAGCCATGCAGTGCAGCGGATGAAGTCCACAACGCTGTTGTTTCAGGTAGTTCATCTGCGCGATGAGTCATCGACCGTATGGGCTGGTCATGCACACATACTCAATCGCTATTGCATGGCAAAGATGAACTGTGCAATAATTAGAACATTCAATCAAAGGTTAATGCGATGCATATTTTTATTCATGGAACATACCGCATCCTTGCCACATCTGCAGTAGTAGCTGTCATTTCTTTACACATTACCAGCACATATATCAGAGAAGTCGATAAGAGCCCTGAAGGCATATAGATGGGCTGGTTTTCACAAAGCTATTATTCTGCTGCAGCTCCTTGACATCACTGACATTGGGTTTGTCCTGGTTTATGCTTCCCCAGCCTCTAACGTTAACACATCTGAAAGGTTTTGAATAAGAAGACAAATTTGTATTGGCATGACATATTTCATTAGCTGTTCAGGCCAAACCATATGCCACCAAATGCTGCCAATTTCCTGGGAAGAGCACTGCATTAAGATTAATGTCACGCCTGCAAACATGCTAGATAACTTAATGAAAATATAAAAATGCAAAAAGGATTTGTTTGAGGGATAGGTTCATATTAAGGTTTTATCATATATATATATATATATATACACACACATGTTGCATCATTGTTTCTATTTAAAGTAGATGCATGGCATGCATCTCTGCTGTCTAACAAAATTACCTGTGCTCTCACATCATCAGGGATACAGACTTCAACTAAAAACAACCATGACAACATGCTCATTGCCACGGCAACCCGACTCATTGAGCTACAGAGAGCAAGTTCGCCTAATGAGGGATACATAGTGTTCCCTCTCTGCTCGTGGCTGCCGCACATAGTACGATTCACACCGCACCTGTTGATTTAGACAGACATGACAGCAGACAGCTCACATCTCAATTAATTCACACATGCACTAGACTGACTGCATCCACAGTACAGCATCTATTTCAATCTTTTCTTTGTTCTCTCAGTGTTTGTCATTGCATTTCAGTGCATCGTTTAATCTAGGATGGCAGGGAGACCCAGAGGAAAACTGTAGAGATTGCTCTTTCATAGCTCAGGAGACTTCATGGAGTCCTGAATTACAATATGCATCAGCTTTGTCTCCGATGCGTCTACATTTCCTTAATAAACACACAAAAATGAGCTTCTTACATTTGGCAGATGCTTTTATCCAAAGCACTTTGCATTTAGTAGATTCAATAGTCATAATTATGACATAGAACATCAAACTTATTAGATACACTGTTAAAAATTTGAGATGAAATTACAAAATTATGAGATAAAAGGCAAATTAGGAGAAAAAAATAATAATTACAAGTAAGTAAGTATACTAAGTTGCAGTTCTATATAAAGTCCAAATTATGGCATACTGTACTTATGAGACAAAAAGGCAAAATTAGGAGATAAAAACTAATAATAATTAAATAAATTCAATGTTTTATATACTTCATTACATAAATTCATATGGCTAATATACTTAAAAGTTACATTTATATATGAAATCAAAATTATGACAAACTAAGTCATAATTGAGATTTGCAAAGGACAGAATTATGAGAAAAAATGTGATTATGTTACAATTATATAACAAAAAGTTATTTTAAAATCATACTTTTGACTGTGTGGTAATAATTGGGTCAATTTTTTTTTTGTAAATCTAATAATGACAAAGTCGACATTATGACAAATCAAAATTATGATATAAAATGTCAAATATGACAAAAATGTACCTTCAATTGTCAATTTCTGCCTAGGCATCTCATAATTTGATATTTTGTCAATTTTGGCATTTCATTTAATTATGACTGTCACACTTTGTAACGTTCATACAATAATTGCAAAAATTATGCTTTAGTAAATCTAATTATGAAATTCAAACAAATCAAAATCAATTCAACAAATCAAAATGAGGGGAAAAAATCATAAAACAACTCACTTTTTAATGCTATAATAATACCTCATCATAATAATACCTACTTTTTATGCCATAATTAGATTTACCAACACATTATTTATTTCTTATGTAATAGAAATGGCATCCATAGATTCGAACCCAAAAGAAATTCAAAAGATGGAGCTATAAAAATGATATTTGTGTTTATATGGAGCCCACTGATTACATGCTTTGGTAAATCTGAGAACAGTTTGAGCCATTATCAAGACCTTTTCTGACCTTCCAGAGGAGACATTTCTGAGATTACTAGGGACTTTTGAAACTCAAATGTGGGGCAGAATTCTCTATTTATTCTAACGGTTTTGGTGACATAACTTCTCAGTATAGGTTTTTGAGAAATCTCAAGAGGATGGGTGCAGATGTTGGCTGTAAACCTTCAAGCTTATATGAGCGAAAGCTACCTGAAGTAGCGAGAGATTGATATCTGCAGTAATTTGAGTGGTTTTCTGCCCGGCACAAGACGTGGCATGAAGTCAAGCCTCATTACAAGTATTAGTCAAACATTTATGCCTGCTGTTGGAAAGATCAAAAACTGATTTACTGTTTCTCTACTGGAAGGCATTAATGATAATTCAACCACCATAAACAACTTAGAAAATAATATGGTCACAATGCAACAATAGCATTTACGTCTCTTAGTCTTTTTTTAACAGTGCATGACCGTAATCATGCTTTCCTCCCCCGCATGCACAGATGATGTCATCGCAGGCAGAAAGCAGGGGTTGTGATTATTTTGTTTATCACAGTAGATATTATTCATATTTTGATGTATTCCTCTACAGTTACTGTAAATGACCGTCGAATTGGCCTTTTGAAATCATTAATGAAACGCCGAATCTGTGCAAACGGTGCAATGGTTTTGACTTTGCCAGATCATCACAATTTCAAAGTTAATGGAATGTCAAGGAAATCCTTCAAAATTGGGGTAATCTGTGATATCTAAATCTTTCCACTAAAACCACCCCAGGCGGTTATGACTTGGCAGTCAAAAGAGGGAAAGGATAACAAGCAGCAAACATGTTTGGCATTAACACCAGAGAGAAAACCGCATCTTCTGCTGGATATCACCTGCGAGACAAATGCTGCTAAAGCAGAACATGCAGGCATGAAATTTTGGAGACATAAAAGAGAGCAAGACATCAAAATGGTTTTGTTGCATTGTATATACTCTTGGCTTGGCTATTTAGAAAATTATTTAATTGATTTTTCTTTTCTTTTTTTGTATTCGAGTACAGAACTGTCACAAGTGACAGCGAATCATTTATTCTGCAACAATGCAGTATAACAACATGGTTGGCAAACAAATGAGGCAAACATCCAATCTGTCTGGGTTTATACACAGGCCAAGGTGTAAAACAGTGGGGAGTGACAGTGAACTTGAAAAAAGTGCGACTTTATGAATAAGTTAGAAGGCAAACCTCAGCTGTTGACCTTCTAAGGAAAGATTGCGATCAAGTAGCACACCTAGGTTCCTAACTGATGACAGAGAATTGACAGAGCAACCATCAAGTCTTAGACAGTGTTCTAGGTTATTACAAGTTTAGGCCCTATGATTAACACCTTTGTTTTTTCTGAATTTAGCAGTAAGAAATTACTCGTCATCCAACTTTTATATCGACTATGCATTCCATTAGTTTTTCAAATTGGTGTGTTTCACCGGGCTGCGAGGAAATATAGAGCTGCGTATCATCAGCATAACAGTGAAAGCTAACACCATGTTTCCTGATGATATCTCCCAAGGGTAACATATAAAGCGTGAAGAGTAGCGGCCCTAGAACTGAGCCTTGAGGCTTGAGGCTGAGAATATATCTGTATTTTTATTGAAATAAAGAAAGAATACAAATTAAATTAAATTAAATTAAATTAAATTAAATTAAATTAAATTAAACCTACGGTTTTACCCATTACCTGAATGGACATTTTATAAAAATATTGGTTTATAATATTGCTAATGATATTAGCATTTTATTATTGCATGTATGATTAATATTATTAAAACATGTTTTTAGACTATGCTCTTAGAAAAAGGTACAAAGGCTTCAAAAGGTATTTACCATTTAGGTACAAATATATAATTTTAAACTACTTATGTGCAACCTTTAGGGGTAAAAAGGTATCGTCCCAGTGACAACTTTGTACCTTTTTTCTGAGAGTGTATTTTGCCTGTGTCATGTAGGCATTTGGTGCTGTGGACGTTATTGTGTCAACAAATATCACTGACGAGTCTATCTATTACCTTGTTTCAGGATTATTTTCATGAAAGCTCTATTCAAACACACAGAACGGGATGAGCACATGACTACAGAGGCAGAATTTCACCCAGCTGCTTACACAAGTAGGCAGAATCTGACCACGTTACGCAATGCCCCACGGAAAGGGCTAACCTGTCCATGCCAGAGCACTTATTTTAGATGTGTAAACCCTTCTCATGGGAACACAGTCATCTCCCATGAGGCAGCTGTTTGGCTGAGGCCTTGGACCCCTTCAGAGAGCGAGTGTCTGGCTGAATTGTGTGGCTGAGAGCAACCTATGGAGAATACAGAGCCCGGCATGTGTTTTATATGAAGGCATATCCGGAGAGATCAGACCTCAACCACGGGGTATTTTTGAGCTTGAGGTAGGAGGAGGGATAGAGAGAGAGAGAGAGAGAGAGAGAGAGAGAGAGAGAGAGAGAGAGAGAGAATATAAGAGTCCTAGTGGATACTAGCATGCTGCTTACTGCATACATGTGCACTTTACACCGACTGCTTCCTACTTTTTTTTAACACAAGTCATAATTATAACTTTTTATTTAATAATATAATTTCTTTTGGTGTCTTAATCTTATATTTTGCCACAAGTTTGGCTTTTCTAATGACAAAGTTGTTTTTAAGATTATAAATAAAAAAATTTAAATGCCACAATTTTTTTTTTCTGTTTAGAATTTTGAGTGATAATGTTTAAGGGCCATAATTACAACCTTTTATCTCAAAATTTGCATTAAATTATTTCCAATTTATTTGCAATGTTATGTGACTTAATTACTTACTGCTTAAAGTTTTCTTTGCACTGTGTGCTGTATGGACACTATAAAACAAAGAAACGGTAAAAGTACAATATAATAGTAGTATAATGTTCCAAACAAAACAAATGCCAGTGAGAAACAAACAGAAAGGAAGACTGCTTAATGCATACTGCACATACTGAATGCTGCCTAATATTATTGAAAAATAGCAGAACTAATGTACATAATATATACTGCAGACATATTAAAAGTAGTATGCTAGTATGCTATTCCAAAATAGCCAGGGTCTAGGAGCCACTGAGGGAAAGCATCTGGACAGCCTCCAGCGCCTCCCTTTGCTAACCAGGCATGAAATTCCTGCGGCAGCGAGCGAAATGAAAGAGTGTGTATGTTTGTGTGTTTTCAGACAAATATAGAGGAAGAGAGAGAGAGGGTGCCCCATACACAACAAGCACAGAGGAGGGCAACGTATAATCATAATGACCGAGCTGAGAGGACGTGGGATGATGCAACATAATGAACATAAAAGCAGGAATGCAGGGAGAGAGAGAGAGGTAAAGAGGAGGACAGGACGAAACTTAATGGCTTTTCCATGCGTCAGGAATGTGCTGACAAACTTGTCTCCTCAAATTAAAACACAAAGAGACAAAACGGAGAACATGCACAAACACATGGCTGATAAAATCACCTGGCACTGGAAAACACCAATTAACAAGCATGGCTGGTGTTCGGCTCATGACCTCACCGTTGCATGCCTATTCAATGAGTGCTGCGCGGTTATTATGACTGAAACATACAGAGGTCCCACTTTATATTAAGTGTCCCTAATACCTGTGGTAACTAAATGTGTACATACTATGTAACCAAAGTGTAAGTACTATATGATGAAATAATGAATAAAAATAAGTCACAAACCACAGATGTGTTTTATATTTCGTACATGTTTTGTAAACGCTGCTCATTGCACTAAAAATTTATGTCATGTTGTGCACATTTCATAGAAAATTATCAGTATGTGCAGATTATGTTTTATATACTGCACACTACTTTTACAAAAATGTAGTTGAATGTATATTTTATCTATACGTACCTTCACTCTTGGCATTACAATGAAATGTGATGAATAAAAAGAAATGTTAAAAACAACAGGCTTATTATTTTGTAAAAACAGAACATTAGAAATAGCCATTAAGGTTAAATGCATTGCATTGTTGGATGCAGTGTGCTCTAGTTTAGATACAGCACTTTACAGCAATTTTAATAAGCCATCTGGGGATTCTGTACTCCATATAGAAAAGCAATTTGCATTCTGTGAACTGTACAGTATGTATATTGCATACTACTGTTTTGAAATGCAATTTAAAGCCTATATTATATCTAAAATGTGCATGCAGTGGGTTACAGTATAGATATAGTCAATTAATTTACGTATTTGTAAATACACATTTTAGCAAATGTAGTCATCCAGGTATTTAAAGCACATACAAATTCACACACTGTGCACAGTATACTTACGAACTGCAGAAACAGTAAGATTAGTATAATGGTGTATTATTCTGAACATATCAAATATCTTTCAACTGCAACTGATTTCATGCAGTTGCACCTGGCATGAACTTTAACTGAAGGTTATCTGACAGAGCGATATGCATTAATCGCCACACTTTTGTGAAGTATCGATGGTGCGATCAGTCTTCCTGATTGGCTGAAGATCAAGCAATCAATGATAACGCAACAGAAAGACGAGTTATTCAAGGGCAACAAAGGGAAACCTGAGCCCTCAGGATGATCAAACGGACAATATTAGACTTGTCTAGCTAATAATATTGACAATATCTATTCCAGGATAATGAGATCATATCCAGTGCCGCAGGTTCATTGATATAACACTCGCTCCATTCATGACTGCAGTATGACTCCTGTTTGGTGAAGGTTATTTTCATATCTGTGGTCATCCAAACTCTACTTTCACTGGTGTGACTACCTTAGGATTAATCACACAAGAGGAACTGTGTGACTTCAAAACCGTACCACAATCACATCCATATTAATGATATAACTACACAAAATATAGAAGGTATTAAATAAAAAAAAATACTACAGAAAATACTATACCATAGGCAGTTTTTGTACCAGGGGTTAAACTGCATTGAAACTTTTTTTCAACTGTCTACTAAATTTTTTTTTTTTTTTTTTTTTTGCAATTTACCCCATACTATTACCAGACTTTCAATCTTTTAAAATATTTTATATTTGACCCTCATACCATCCAAATAATTTCAATCACATTAACAATATACAACAAATTCATACTAAAAATATTAATTAATACTTTTATGATGGATTTTCAATCAAAAACTATGATTATCTAAAGATAAAGGGAAATTACTAAAAAAATAACAATATTCAATTATTTTTAAATGCATTAGTTACTTATAACTTATAACAATAGTTACTTATAGTGTTAATAAATGGTTTATTAACATGTATTTCTACTGTAATTCGGGGTTAATTCATGTAGTTGTTAGTTATCTATTTTTGTGAGCTCATCTAAAGTGAGGACTATTTATGCCTTGTAAAGCTTTTACAAATGAGATTTAAAGGCTGTTAATATTTCTATGTTCTGTATCACTGTGTTGTGTTTGTTTCTGTTTTTTGTTTAGAAGATAACTGAGCAAGGCATAACTACAAGGCATAACTAGTCCTCACTTTAGATGAGCTCACGTAAGTAGTTAACTGACCACTACTAAATGCTTTATAACTACCTGAATTTACTAAATTTCTTGTGATCTTATGAATCACTGGCAACTCCTAAATAACTGGTTTGTAAATAATGCTATACTTCATTGAGAAATGATAAATTGATCATGAATAAAGTATGAAATTACATATTATAGATATGCTTTTAAATCAAGAATAAAGCATTTATATCTGTATTTATAAACTGATTATTACTGTCTATTAATGCTTTATAAATTAAGAATTATCTGTTTACTAATGCTTAATTAATGATTAATAGTGTGCAGTTATTATAAAGTGTTACCCAATTTTTTTTGAATTATGCAAAAAGGTAAGAAAATAAGATTTAATTGTGTGCATTTAGTTTACAAACAAGCTAGCTAAATTCCATTAAAATGCCATTACATAATACGTAATTAGAGATTTCAGATGTTTTAGAAAAATAAAAATGACAGATTAATTCATCTACACTGCTGTTTACTTTCTAAAAGTCCACAGGGTGGCTGAAGAAACACTTACATATCATAGTGTGAAAACAAACTGCGAATACACTGCTTGTATCGTGACACACACACATACACACACACACACACTACAGAAACCAAAATTGCTCTCAGCCAAACATTTTTTTCTAATTTCAGCCATAATAGAGTGAAATCGATGACCAATCATCACACAAACAGTTGTGGTTGTCCTTGAATCAGGTTGAGAGCGTATTCTGTTACACCCTGGATAAAACTGAAGGACGGTTGAAGGAGAAACTCAGGAAACAGACAGTGAGTCATGAGCCGGGCTGACGGCAGTAAATCACTCCACTATCTCTCAAAGCTGGATATCTTTGTCAATGAAAAAGTGTTTAACGGTAAGCGTTTATCTGAAATATCTTCTTTCAATAAGAAAGACAGTATGCAAGGTAAAACAGAGCTGAGATGATCAACATTTCTGTTCCTTGGATTAGAAAAATGCAATAGCCTTGGCTCCAGTTACAGAAAATGAGGGCTAGGTGGAATAATGAAATCAATTTATGCATCACAAAAGCCAGATCTGACTTGAACAAAGCAAGATTGTCTTGCAGAGGTCTGTTCTTTGTGTCTGATGTCTGCGTTATTTTTCAGCATCACTGCATTAAAAAAATTAATGCCATTTAAAAATGATTTCATAGTCAGACACACTGTGAACTGAAGTGCTGGTTTGGAATATTTTTGATGCTCAATTTAATTTAAGGCTCGTACAAAGGAAAAAAAAAAAAAAACTAAGCATTGGAGCCATGACATATCGATTATCATTAGAACTCCAGACAATGTTATTTTAGTATCATTTATATAGTATTATAATTTTGCAAATATTTTGAATTAGGTTTTAATGTAATGTCAGAGTAAAATTTAATGTAGCTGTCAGTTCAGAGTGAGTTGTTGTTGGCAAAAAAAAAAAAAAATGGTTATAAATATATATTGTATAATGGTAATAATTATATATTATATAGTTATATATTAATTACATATTAAATAAGTATATTTTATATTTTATTTATTTTATTATTTTACATTTATACGTGTATGTGTTTGATAAAAATAAAATCCAATTATATATAACACACACACACACACATACTATTTTTTTCAGGATTCTTTTATGAATATAAAATAAAAACACAGCATTTATTCAAAATAGAAATCTTGTGTAACAATATACACTACCTTTCAAAAGTTTGGAGTCAGCAAATGTTTTTCTTTCTTTTTTTGAAAGTAATGAATACTTTTATTCAGCAAGGATGTCTTAAATGGATATAAAGTGATAGTAAAGACTCATATTGTTCGAAAAGATTTTAAATTTAAATAAATGCTGTTGTTTTTAACTTTTTATTCATAAAAGAATGCAGAAAATAAGTATCAGTTTCCAAAAAAATTAAAAAGTAGCACAACTGTTAACAACATTGATAATAAATCAGCATATTAGAAAGATTTC
This sequence comes from Carassius auratus, assembly GCF_003368295.1. NCBI lineage: Eukaryota > Metazoa > Chordata > Actinopteri > Cypriniformes > Cyprinidae > Carassius > Carassius auratus. Next base: position 1,048,122 of record NC_039262.1, on the reverse strand, counting down.
TGAAAGATCATGTGACACTGAAGACTGAAGTAATGATGCTGAAAATTCAGCTTTGATCACAGCAATCAATTATTAATTATTAATATTTTAAAGTATATTAAAACAGAAAACCAATATTAGAAATCGAAATAATATATCACAATATTATATTTTTTTCTGTATTTTTTATCAAATAAATACAGCCTTGATGAGCACAAAAGACTCCATTAAAAAACATTAAAAACCTTACTGATCTCAAATGTTAGAACGACAGAATAAGTGTATACATAATGAGATTTTATTTTTCATATTTTCTGCTTTTACTTTAATTCTAGCTGAAGTTTTAGCAATTTTGTTGTGTTTTTTTTTATTTGTATTATTTTATTAGTTAATTAGGGTTTATTGTATGTGTTTTCGTTATTTTAATTTAAAGTAAATTTTAGAAATGTTGTCTTGCTCTAATGATCTTTTTTTATATGTTTATTTATTTGTTTTATATTTAGTTAACTTTTTTTTTCAAGTAACAAAAATGTTTCTTATAGTCTTCATTTTATTATCCTGACATGTTGAGCTGCAGTTTTCATGTTGGTAACAACAAAAATCTGAATTGATGGAATACAATAATTTCTAATCATTAGAAGTACAGTCCAAAAAAAAAAAAAAGGTTAAACACTTTCCAAACCGCCTTATTTGTTCAAGTATATTGACATTAAAAGTTTCATGACAGTCACGTCATTTCAAATGGACAGAAACATGCTCAGGAAGATAAAAGGTTTAGACTGTCCTCTCATCATCATCATTACACGCTCAAGTAGCTTCTTCTAAAAAACGGTTGGTTGTCTTGTTGAGTTTCAAGCACAGTATTGTCCGTGATAACATTTATTTTGAATCGAGATGGAAGAAATACAAACCACAGAGGAACATTGGCCTGGAAGTTTGACTGGAAGACTATTAACAATGTGGTTAAATCTGAAACCGGGCAGAGATGTACGTGTTATTTTATATTGAAAGCTCACTGTGGTCCAATATGCTGATGCTTTCCAGCGAACGGGTAAAACTGAGAGCAGTGCCGGGTCAGACAAGGACAACAATCCCCCATTCCAGCAATACAGGAGCAAAACTACGACTACAGCTCATAACCAGAGCATATAAACACTAAGTGGATGTTTTGCTCACTTTAGTGGCATCTACTAAAAACTCCAATATAAATACAGAAGATATTTTTAAGAGCTTGGGTTAGTTTGGTTTCTTTCTTTCCACCATGAAATTTGAAAATATCTGTCACCATATTTGCATTTCATTATAGCATCTGCAATATTTTCAGCTTTCCTTGTATATCAATAGAATAAGAACAAATTCCCAAAACACATAATGGTAACATATTTGCTACTTACTTGGGATAGTTGTCACTTGTTTACTCCAGTGAATATATCTCAGCTTATTTGCTTCTGAAGGCCAATTTCTGCAAACATAAACACTGAAATTTGGACTACAAAAAAAGAAAGAAACATAATAAACATTATTATACAAAATTATATGTAAATGCTAAAAAAAATGAAGATTTCTTATACATATATATATACATATATATATATATATATATATATATACATATATATATATATATACATATATATATATATATATATATATATATATATATATATATATATATATATATATATATATATATAATCATTAAAGGAACACTCCACTTTCTTAAAAAATAAAATTGCATATATGTCAGATATCATTTTTTGACTAAGTGCAGGACACTATAGTTACATTTATATAATTCATCCTCACTTTCATTTATTAACATATTATACCCAAAAATCCTTCATATAGTGGTCTACCAGTAAAAATGATGATTACTGACCATGTTTTGCTTAAGTGTTTTTTCTTTGATTGCTATTGTGACCTTTTGACACCACAGACTGAACCAAATGAAGCATTGCTTGGTAATTGGTTGACCTAAATTGATATGATCTAATTATGTGCTTAAATTTAACAGCTGACAGCTTTTCAGCTGGATTCATTACATACCTTTCTATCAAAGTTATCTGACAATATCAAGATGAATTTGTTCTGACACGGTTTAATTCTGAGCTTTTGTCATGTTATATTACCATTTTCTAAACTATAGAAGAAGAAAAAACGATAAATGATAATGTGAGAAACGTTGAAGGTGTCTGAATACATTTTGGTTTGACTGTAATAACATACTAAAAAATTGGGATTGCACAAAATTTCAACAGAATGAACATGTGACATGTTTGGAAATAGGTGCAATGTAATACTCTATATTATTGCTAAAATATAATCAGTGTGACAACTAGCCCTGGTTTCCCGTTACAGCCTCTGTACATTAACAGCTAAAACTTCACATCTAAAAAGAAAGACAAACCACTCAATGCCATTATAGTGTTTGTCATGCAAGTTACCACTTAAAATCTCTAAGAGTTTCTCTGCTCCACTACTTCCTGCTGTCTTGATGTTTAAAAGCATTCAGGGATTATTAGCATAGAGTTCGGAGTGAAAGTGTGACATTAGCATTCCTTTTCCCTCTTTCCTGCTTTCTCCGACACTCAACAAGACTTCCAGACCAACAGTACCATAATGCACTGGGGCAGATGTGGCTCTGGCTCCATTGTTAAGAGCCGGGGGAGAGGGAGGGCTTTCTGTAGCTGTCTGCTTTTGAAAGCGTGCAGGGTTACAGCAGCGCAGACGCCGTGGCGGAGCTCCAGAGGTAAATGGAAAACCACAGTCTCCGGTCCACACAAGTGCTGCATGACTCACCGGAAGGAGCCGCGCACTTGCAGAAGTCATTAAGAGAAATGCGAGGCATATGGATTTCCTATGTCAATAAAGAGCCACGCAAACCCCGCGGTTAATCCTCGGGACTAACGCACGCGGCGGCAGAGAAGACGTCTAAACTTGCTTCTGATTAGCATGAAAGAACATGTCTCGAATGAAAAATTAAAGAGTCCATTTCTCTCTCAACACATCATTAATATAAAAAACGAAGCGTTTTTATAAACCCTGGCTGTGTGCGTGAAACGCGAGCGGCGTTGAGGGGAAAGCATCTTGGCAGTGGAAGCTCCAGAAATATGCCCGTGTCAGATTCAGTCAGGTTAAACTTGACATGTCCTGCATGTTTGTCTTTTGCAATAACCGAGGAGGGATTCTGCATTACTGTCTTGTATTTCCAAGTCTGTTTAGTTGTCAGTGTCCAGCAGGAGGGTTTTGTCCAGATCAAATTAATGCAAACTATCTAATGTAACTGTGCAAAGGCCGGACATGCATACCAGACTCAGGTCCAGTTTCCCATTCCACTGGCTGCCTTCAGTTCATCTGTGTGCAACAGCGCCATCTAGTGCATATGAACTACTATGACTACTACCAGAGGATGTAACAAAATACTAATGCATGTTTGTGCATGTTGTAAATAGATGTTGTATTAAATATAAAACATAATCACAATACATAATAATCACAATAATGCACACACACACACACACACAGATATATATATATATATATATATATATATATATATATATATATATATATATATATATCAAATCTCAAATGATTTGCGAACCTGGTCCAAACTTCCAAACTGACACAAATGATTCACGCTCCGAACTCCCAAACTGACTCAAATGATTCGCGAACCCGCTTTGAACTCCCGAACTGATTCAAATGATTCGCGAACCCGCTTTGAACTCCCGAACTGACTCAAATGATTCGCGAACCCGCAACGAACTCCCTAACTGATTCAAATTATTTGCGGTCCCCAAACTGACTCAAATGATTCGCGAACCCGCTCCGAACTCCCGAACTGATTCAAATTATTTGCGATCCCCAAACTGACTCAAATGATTCGCGAACCAGCTACGAACTCCCGAACTGATTCAAATGATTCGTGATCCCCAAACTGACTCAAATGATTTGCGAACCCGCTCCGAAATCTCGAATTGATTCAAATGATTCGCGAATTAGCTCAGAACAAAATGTCCCCTAAATGGCCACTGCGTACTTCCCCCAGACGTCAGGTGTAGGGTCCGCTTGACGTCGAGCGGATTTCTTTCCACTGTCTTCTAACCTAAAACAACAAAATGAACATATTCAGTAGAGTGATGACTTTATATGTCTAGGACTATCGTTTAGCCATTGACAAAACATTTGTAAAGACCTAAATTTAGCTGACATAAGGTATGCCTTTTTGCCATGGATACATGCTGCCAGGCCCGTCGTCAAGGGGGGGCATCGGGGGGCAGTGCCCCCCCAAATGACTTTTTGTGCCCCCCTAAACGTAACGCACAGAACAATTAACCAAACTTGCATTACTGTGCATTCACACCGCCGGCGTCGAGAGCGTCAAAGTGGCCGGAAGTCATTCATTTTCAATGTAAACCAGCGAGGAGCGGCGCGGCGCGACTTGGCCTTTGAGAGCGTCGAGCAGAGTTTAAATCAAGGCAACTTTATGGTAATGAGCTATGACGCGGTTGGGCAGCAACCAATCGGAACGTAGAAGTCAACCGCTTGAGAGGATTCCAGAGGACGCAGCTCCGATCACATTAGTTCCCAAGCAAACTAGAGGACAGGTTGATTATTGCTGTTTCGCGTTTGCAGTAATCTATGATGTGTCCCTGTTTGCGTACAGGGACATAAAAAAATAATTAAAATTGATACGTGGACCAAGGTGTCTGAGATCGTTCATTTTAAGTAAAGGAACTTAATATTTCGTCCACAATAACATTTAATGAGATCAACTTATAACGTTAACCTCCTTGTGGTTAGTCTGCATAAGATCAACAAGTCTCTTTGCTTTGCTTCCACGTTTAGTACGTTTTCAGTCTACGTAAGATCATCTGAGTTCTCACGAGATTTTCTACAGTGTCATGAGCAGAGCGACAAGAGCGATGTTTGACGCGCCCGACGCTGCCGATATGAACGCGCAATAAGACGTTCAATGTTGATTGTTATTGATTTAGTTCATTGCACTAATAACATTGTTTCAGCAGAACTTGGCTCACAGGAACAGTAATCACTACAACGGTGACACTAGAAATGCATAACACATTACCTTCAGAAATGATTCAGACGATTCATTATTCAACGCATTATTACAAAGAACATAATTTTAAATATAATTATATTCATAAATGACTGTTAAAACATCCCAAAACAGCACCCAAACCTTGCAAAGACCTACCTCATTAATTATTCAAATACAACAGCCAATGGCAAGTCTCCAGCAGCAGACCTTTCAATATGTTATTTTTGTGTTAGTAGTTTTATTAATTCAAATTACAATATGCAGTTTGTGTGCAAGTATATGTATATATAAATCATGCAATTCATTTAGTTAAGCATACAGTATTGTATTGTTTATACGCAATTCCTTTGCGCAGCTGAGCAGTGGGTTGCATGCGATCTCAGAATAAATTTTTGGCGGTTTTGGAAATGTTAAGAGACAATAAACAGAGACGTTGAGATCAAACGGTGAAGTATTTTATTTGAATAATTGAACAAAACAAGACTATTGTGGTCTATTTTAGTTATAGCCTAATATGGGTTTATGTTATGGTCTGTCTCAGATCATTAAAAAAAGTGTGCCCCCCTATGAAAATTAAATGCCCCCCCATTTGGTTTGTTCTGGCGACGGCCCTGCATGCTGCATGCCTTAAAGTGACGTCTTTCGGTCATGTGCTCATTTGATCGACAGCTGCTTGGATCCTATCTCCAGTGTGGCTATATTACTTTTTTAATAGAGCTCCGTGTAGTATAGCAGTCTTAAATGCAATAACTAAAATAATTTATTTCCTAAATAACTTTTATTGTCGGCTTACCAACAGTTTATACAACACAAGCTTATTTATATAGCACAAATAAACAGTTTAATACGTAAATGAAAATAATTAATTTATTTGTCTTACCTGTGTTATTTTTCACTTTCTTTTCTTCATGTTTTCCTTGGCATTCACTCTATAACATTCTAGTAGAGCTCTTGGGATGCAAACATATTTTCTTAATTCATGCATAAACCTAATTGTTGCTATGTTCAATTATATTATTGAAAAGCATCATGCTTTTGATGTTTAAATGCTGAAAACAGACTCCTGATTTAATGACATTTTTTCATTACAGAAGTTACTCCTATTTTCTTTTTCCAGAAATGAAAATTATTAATTTAACATTAACTTTATTTTACAATGTATTCAAATGTATATAGTAAAGATATATATAGCAATCTGCAAATCAAAACGATTTTTTTTATTTTGCAATCTGTTATTATTACAGTTATTTTTTCTTTTTAGGCAAAAATACCCTTTAAAATCCAATATGAGTTTTTTATTAGTTTGATTTTGTCAACTATCTTTGTCTGAGTTGCAAGGTGTCAGGTCAAGTGTTGGGAAGGTTACTTTGGAAATGTTATAGGTTACAGATTACAAATTGCCTTATTTAAAATGTAATATGTAGTGTCACTGTTTCAAGTGACTTTAAGTAATGTAACTGATTACCTTTGATTACTTTTTGATTACTTTTCTAAATTTCTATTGTTTTCAAATTTTGATTATTTTGAATCATCTAAAGCAGGCAGGGTTAATGATACTCAACACTGATTACTCTCAGATTTCAGAATCCTTCTTCACGTGAATTAAGATTGTAAAGTGCAACCACCTCAAAATAGGACTTTAGCAGCTCTTTTTACTTTGCAATATTTTTTAGGTTAAATACAGATTTAAAATCATAACATATAGTTTAATAGCTATGATACTGTTTGAAATCAAATCTTTGCATAGCTATGACAGGAAACATTGGCATCTAACAATGCCTTGGAAAAAAGGCAGTTAATCCAAAAATAAAATAAATAAATAAACAATCATTTACATAAACCAAAATAGGAAATAGTTATGGAATAAGCATGTGTCATATTCTGTGTCTTCAACTCCAGAAAAATTGGTGTCTCATATTTTAAATATGTAGGCTATATTTGTAAAAATATTCAAATGTAACTCCCTTTGTAATCATTAACAATATCATAATTAACTGTAATTTAATTACAGTTTACATTACATTAACAGATTACAGCTACATTTATTTTGCAATTAAATACGTAATTTAGTTACATGTAACTAGTTACTGGCTGCCCAACACTGGTCAGGTCTGTTGATAAAAGATAAAGGACTGAATTTTTCAAGTGTTGGAATGGAAATGACAGATGAGGGACAAAACAAGGACCACAAACTGTCTCAGACGAAACTCCCAAACTGACTCAAATGATTCGCGATCCCGCTCCAAACTCCCAAACTGACTCAAATGATTCTCTATCCCACTACGAACTCCCTTACTGATTCAAATGATTCGCGATCCCCAAACTGACTAAAATGATTCGGGAACCGCTTTGAACTCCCGAATTGACTCAAATGATTCGCGATCCCGCTCCAAACTCCCGAAGTAACTCAAATGATTCACGAACCCGCTCCGAACTTTCAAACTGATTCAAATGATCCACGAATCCACTCCGAACTTCCAAACTGATTCAAATGATTTGCGATCCCCAAACTGATTCAAATGATTTGCGAACCCGCTTTGAACTCACGAACTGACTCAAATGATTCGCGATACCGCTCCGAACTCTTAAACTGACTCAAATGATTCGCGATCCCCAAACTGACTGAAATGATTCGCGAACCCGCTCCGAACTCTCGAACTGATTCAAATGATTAGCGAACCCGCTTTGAACTCACGAACTGACTCAAATGATTCGCGATCCCGCTCCGAACTCCCGAACTGACTCAAATGATTCGCGAACCCGCTCCGAACTCTCGAACTGACTCAAATGATTCGCGAACCCGCTCCGAACTCCTGAACTGACTCAAATGATCCACGAACCCGCTCCAAACTCCCTAACGGACTCAAATGATTCGCGATCCCGCTCCGAACTCCCAAACTGGTTCAAATGATTAACACTCCATACTCCGAACTCCCAAAATAACTCAAATGATTTGCGAACCCGCATTGAACTCCCAAACTGACTCAAATGATTCACAAACTGAAGTTCCTATCCAAATCAAATGACACAGCCAGCTCTACTATAGGCTTAGTTCTCTAATTTCATAACATGTACTGATTTTAAGGTACGAAAAGTATGTTATTAACAAATAAAATATCAATATTTCCATTCTGAACTGCTTTCCACGTCAAAACATCCACGTACATAACCAGGTGAGCAGATCACCCACTATTTGATTGCTCTAGACTTTATCCAATCATCTTCATCATCCACCAATCAGAACACACAGAACTCTTTGGCCACAGCTGCTGTGCTTCTAAAGCTCTTGCAGCAGCTCAACACTGGTTTTCTCTGAGGTGGTCGGATCACATCAGATTGTGGTTAATCTTGCAGATCATGACTTATATCTACTCTTCCTCTCCCTGCAGTTTGGTAATATAAAGATGCCTCCATTGAACTCCCACCTCTTCTGTGGGTTTTATTGTTCCGGGTCTGAATTTGGGCTCCTGGGGTCTCAAAAAAGAAACATTTTCAATCTCCAAGGTGAACGTTATGACAACACACTCTTAGAAAAAAGGGTTCATGGGGTTACATTACGATATAACATTTCTGTAATCTAGCCTAGTCAACAGTTTTTTAACAGTAAGAATTTTTTTTTTTGCTCACCAAGCCTGCCTTTATTTGATCCAAAGTAGCAAAAGCAGTAATATTGTGAAATATTTATACTATTTAAAACAACTGTTTTCTGTCTGAATATATTTTAAATGTAATGTATTCCTGTGATCAAAGGTGAATTTTCAGCATCATTCCTCCAGTCTTCAGTGTCACATTAATTAGAAATCATTCTTAATATGCTGATTTGCTGATTATCAATATTTAAAATAGATGAGAACGTTTTTTTCAGCATTCTTTGATGAACCGAAGGATCCACAGATCAGCATTTATGAAATAAAAAGCTTTTGCAACATTACACTATATCATTCAAAAGCTTAGTCAGTAGTATTTTTTTTTTTTTTTTTTTTTTTGCAAAGGATTCATTAAATTGATCAAAAGACATAATTTTACAAGAGATTTCTATTTCAGATAAATGCTGTTCTTCTGAACTTTCTATTCATCAAAGAAACCTGAAAAAATTATACTCGGCTGTTTTCAACATTATCATAATATGAGTTTTTCTTTTTTCATCTTTTTCTTTTCCTTTTTAGCAGCAAATCAGTATATCAAAATTATTTCTGAAGGATTGTGTGACTGGAGTAATGATGCAAAAAATTCAGCTTTGAATTCTCAATAAATTACATTTTGAAATATATTCAAATAGAAAACAGCTATTTTAAATAGGCTAGTAAACATATTTCAAAATTTCACTGATCTGCAGTACTTTGGACCAAATAAGTGGAGGCTTGGTGAACAGAAGTGACTTCTTTAAAAACTTTAACAAGCTTACTGTTCAAAAACTTTTGACTGGTAGTGGATACATAGGCAACTTTAATTTTTCTCTAATTTCTAGCTTTTAATTGGCTTAGAAATCTGTAACTGCTGGACAATAACAAATAATAATGATTTGTTTATATACTACAAACACTTTTTATCACATAATAAGGCAGAATAGTTTATTTACTGTTAAAAATGCTATTGTACTGCATTGTTCATATACTTTATTTATCACCTGCTGGAGATTTTTTTGGAAAAAACAAAACAAAACCTAGAACAACTGTTTTCAGACAGCGATAGCTGGACGCTGTTGTCCATATTAGGAGATTAAAGCACCGGCCCACTTAAAGCACTGTGTGTATATATATATCAGTCAGGAAAGTAATGTTAAAATGTGAGCTAATATAGATTCAGGTGCACTCATCAAACAGGAAATAGGTCAAGTCAAGCACTTCACATTATGGGGTACACTGTTAAATGTACTTTGTTGAACTTTTTAGAATCATTTTGGTATAATTTAGCTTATTCCATTAATACAGAAAACACACATATTGCACATAGTTTGCATACTGCAGAAATATTATGAATAATAGTATGCTATTCCTAACAGCTTTAATCTACAGAATATGTATTTTTGATATTAAATAGCTAGAGGCCTTACATAACATCAGAAGATGTGTTTAAAAACGTGGCTATATGTGTGATGCAATTTTGTGTGATTCAGTTCGGAGCCCATTCATTTACTGCCAGAGATTTACTGCCAGCAGGTCTGTAATAAAACCTAAAACTAAGCTTGTTGGGCTTCATCTATATTTATCTCTGTCCATCTGTTAACATGATTCTGGAAGCTGGTGTTACAGATTGTAACTGAAGGCTGCACAAATCTCTATACTGGTATGGTCTGAGAGCTCACTGGTCATTTTGTTCCAAAACATGCATGCAGACTGTATCTGCAGCCCTTACTGTACATTCAAAGGTGAAAATAGTAAGGGTGGGTTTCCTGTGAACATAGTTGCCCTTTAATATTTTAAGAGCAATATCTTTAGCAAAGGTCACAAGCCACAGGAACAGAGTAAGTGGGTGGCTGTGTTTACAGCATGAGCAATATTTTCCCACTTACCTTTAAGTCTGACAAAAAAAACAAAAAAAAAGTTTTTACATAGAAAAATCGAATCTGAAAATATAAAACAATAACTGATCAGAGGATTGATAAAGCTTTCATCTGATATAGACGCGCGAGTATAAGTGTGTGTGTGTGTGTGTGTGTGTGTGTGTGTGTGTGTTATGTGATGCAGGCTAATCTCACCTAACCATACAAAATACAAATAAAAAAAGAGAGAACTTTATACTTTACGTATTTGCACATTAATTGCACAACAAAATAATTAAATTAAGTATTTATTATGTAATTACTATTAACAGATAGAATAAGTCATTTAAAAAATACACCATTAAACCTATCGGGAATCATCCATAAAAGAAAAACTCTATTTCCCATGATGCCCTCGGCTCTAATGGTCGCTGGGTGCGCGTTCTACCGGAAATACTCTTGTTGTGCCTGTGGATTTGATTTGTACAGGGCTGCCGTTTTACTGGCCTTACGGTAAGAAATTTCTAGCCTGCTATGCAAACCCTCCTTTCACCGCATGTCACAGATGGACATTAAACATATGATCTATTGACGTGTGCCTCGCTTTTAAGTTCAATTAGAACAGATATCGCTCATCTGAACACAAAGCTAATGATGCTAACTGCTTTAGCGTCTCCTTATTCTCTTTATTTTCTCTTGACGGTTTCTGCAACGAAGCAGTTAATTTAAAATGAACTCGTATAAAGAACTATGCAAATTAAAGGTATCTGAATGGGATTGGACTATTGGTTTATTTTGGGCCGTTACCGTGACATACAAAGCTAAAGTTTAGCATGCACAATAAATAGCTTACTATTTATCTAGATAAAAAAACCCTTTGTACAGAAATGTATTTGTTATAATAATTTATTAACTATAAAACAAACTCACTTAGAAAGTAATTTCTAAGGTGTTTAAAAGTCAGTTTTATCATTATATTAACAGCCAGTCTCTTTAAGTCTAAGCCTATATATATATTTGTGTGTGTGTCTAATAAATGACTTGCTTTCTTTACATCCTTCTGACAGCTGCAGAAACCAGAGACAATGAGTTATGGATTGGTTAAACTGCAATCCAGCTCTCACCATAAAAATGTGCTCAATGCCATGTGGAAGCTGAGGACCATGGGAAACCTGTGTGACATCACAGTGCAGGCGGATTTTCAAGGAGAGCTGGAGGAGTTTGATGCCCATAAGGTGGTCCTCGCCGCATCCAGCGGTTACTTCGAGTCCCATCTGTTAGCTAATGACCAAGTGAAAAAGATATTCTTGTCTGACAGCTTACCATATGCATTTGAGAAATTCTTAGAGTATGCGTATTTAGGAAAAATCGAGGTGGAGAGGAGTTACATCAGCAGCATACTGCAAATGGCTAAACTCCTGAAGTGCCAGGACTTAGTGGATGCTTGCGAGGCAGAAATTCCCAGCAGCGTTTTAGATGAAACTCTGCAGAAAGACGGCAAGGATTTAAATGCTCCAAATACTAAAGTCAAGACAAAACAAGCACCTGTGAAAAGAGCGATGAAGAGAAAAAAGTCTTTAAAAGTGCCTGAAAATGTGAAGGAGACAGGACCAGACAGGAGAAGCAGAAGGTTAGCGGGTCGCAGAGTGTCTGTGGACGCTTCTCTGAAAAAGCCAAAGAGGAAGAAACCAGAAACCCTTTATGAATCCGACACAGGAGAAGAGGAGCAAACACCACAAGGTCCTTGTGAAAAAGATGCTTGTGATGACACTGGGTCTGTGTCATCTCTTGATGTGCCTGAAGAAGACTCTCAAGAATCAGACTTCCAGCCTAATGAGGAAATGGACGAGGCCGATGAAGTCGAGAAGGAAATCAAGAGAGGAACCGCAAAGCACGTATGTGAGAAATGCAGCCGTTCCTTCTATTACGAGAAGAGCTACCTGAAGCACTTGAAGGTCAGCCACGGGGTCCAGATGGACACCACGTTTCGCTGTGACATCTGCCAGCAGACGTTCGCCAACCGCTGCAACCTGAAAATCCACCAGCGCCACGTGCACAACGACGAGAGGCTCTTTCCCTGCGATGTCTGCAACAAAACCTTCAAGCGCAAGAAGGATGTGACCCGGCACAGACGGCAGGTGCACGAGGGCGGCACGGACAGACACTACTGCCACATCTGTGGCAAATCTCTGAGCTCCAAAACTGCCCTGACACTGCATGAGAGGACACACTCGGGACACAAACCCTACAAATGTGATGAGTGCGGATCCAGATTCTCCCAGAGTTCAGCGCTCAAGACACATCAGAGGTAGTGGGCAACATCAGGGATGCACTAGTTAAGGTCATACAATTAATACGAACAAACCCCAAACCCTACACCCTAAATATTAGGGTACCAAATACATAAACTCTAGTTTAAATAGTAACAACTATAGTGAGTTTTGCACAAGTAATCACAAAATATATATCAACATAAAAAATAGTTGTTTTTATGTAAAGTTTAGTAACTGATCATAATATAATATTTGCAAAATATTATTTACATTTATAAATATATATCTATTACATTATATTATTAAAATGTAGAATAATTCAGGCTTTATATATATATATTATGTTTTTAAATATTTTATATTTATTTAAAATAATCCAGTTGTTTTTATATTTAATTCAATTGATTTATATCCATAAATTAATTGAATTTTATATTTACATTTATGAATAAGTATATAAGAAATAAATCACAATATTTTTATATCTAGTTGTTTTTATGATATGATAATATTAAGTTACATTATTGATGTTTATGAAGGAAAGCATCTGCTTGATATATTATTTAATTTTATGAATAAAAGTGTCTGCTAAATGCAGAATATATATATATATATATATATATATATATATATATATATAATTTCTTTTTTTTTTTTTTTTTACAACCAACCATTATATAATATTGGTCTGTTATATTATATTATTTACATTTATGCATAAAAGTGTCTGCTAAATGCATAAATGTAAATAATATAAGAGCTAAGAATAGCAATGCAGAAAATATTTTTATATACTAAAATTGGTTCATTCATATTTATTTGAAAGTTAAAAATGCTAAATATTGCAGATACCAAAATGGTCACAGATATGTTATGCATCCCAAGTGAACATCATTTTCTATTTACATATTCCATCTTGTATTTTTAATCCAGGATCCACACCGGAGAGAAACCTTTCGCCTGTGACCTCTGTGATGCCAGATTTACCCAGAACCACATGCTGTCTTACCACAAGAGATGCCACACAGGTGAGCCAACGGATTCCTGTTACATAAAGAGAAAGAATAAGATGCCAAAAGATGACGCCCTCCTCTTCTCTGTCTAGGTGAAAAGCCGTTCATGTGCGAGAACTGTGGGAAGAGCTTTGCATCCAAAGAATACCTGAAACATCACAACAGAATCCATTCAGGATCCAGGCCCTATAAATGTGAAACCTGCGGAAGAGCGTTTGCTCAGAGGAACTCCCTCCACCAGCATATGAAAATACACACAGGTATCCTTCACAAATCATCCAATATTGATATGCATCTCACTTAAAATGAGCACAAATAGTCTTTGCAGCCACATGTACTTAAGCATATTGGAAATATAAAACAATTGTAACAGCAATTTAATGAAAGACACCAATGTGCTATAAATAATTGCATTAGAAATTTGGCAATTATCAAGCACTGATGTACGGTATGCAGGTTTGTGTATATTATAGAACATGCACAATCATTAAAACCAGAACTTATCAGCTGACACTGCTGCCCTCTTCACAGGTGAAAGGCCGTATCATTGCAAGGACTGTGATAAGCAGTTCACTCAACTCAACGCCCTGCAGAGACATCAGAGAATCCACACGGGAGAGAAGCCGTACATGTGCAGCATGTGTGGAAGAACGTTTACAGACAAGTCCACCGTACGCCGACACACCCTGGTAAAGATCCTGTCACTCTACACAGCACACTTTTATTAGTGGGTTCATAGATGCTATAAAAAAATATTTACGCCCACAGGATTTAAGTTCATTGCATTACATTAAATAATAATGCATTGATCTATAAATGGTTCAAAAAGTGCAGAAAGGGCTGTAAATATTTTTATAGCCACCAGTATGCATATAACAAATCCCAACTCAACCTGTTACTGAATTTCCTACCATTGAAAAGTTTGGGTAAGATTTCTTTAAGAAATTAATGCTTTTATTCAGCGAGGGTTTACGGTTTTAAATAAATGCTGTTCTTTTGAACTTTCTATTTAAAACAAAAAAAAAGTTTCTAAAAAAAGTGTTTTTAACATTTAACAATAAATGTTTCTTGATCAGCAAATCAGCACATTAGAATGAGTTCTGTAGGATCATGTGACACTGAAGACTGGAGTAATGATGCTGAAAAATAAGCTTTGCATCACAGGAAAAAAATACTTTTTAAAATATATTCAAATAGAAATAATTATTTTTAATTATAATACAATGTTCAATTTTTTGAATCATTAAATCAGAGGTGAGCATCCTGGTAGTGCACCAGTTCCTCTTTATTGGTTATTTACAGTTCAAACTCACACAGTAAGTCTGGACTGACGACAAGCAAGTTAACCCAGTAGGGATTTAGCAGTTTGCTTAGGGACTTAGTATAACCAGACTCTCTCTATGCAGACCCATGACAAACAAACTCCATGGAAGAACTACCTGGTTGTTCTGGAGGGAAATGTTGAAGACAGAGTCAAGAAACCCAAAGGCTCTTCTCAGAAGAAGGAGAAGGTGTCTGTCACTGTTTCCGAAGCGCAGGCTCCTGAGAGCAATGCACAGAAGACCCAAGAAGTGGTGGCTGTTTCCGGAGAGCCCGTGACCATTTCCGGAGACTGGGCCGGACCTGGGACCATCGCACTGGTCAGCCACACGGCCCTGGGCGGCCTCACGGTCATCCAGACCGAAGTTCCCGCCGGCACGCAACTGCAGCCCTTAGTCACCACGGACGGCACCAGCGTGATCTCTCTGGATGCTTCTGCAGTCGGGATGCCTGTGACCGTTCCCTTTTCCATTCCCATTTCGGTCGCACATTCCATCAGCGTGTCCCCTTCGATATCCAGTTCTGTGCCCATCACCGTGGCCAGTCATGTTTCAGACACCATACTGGCTCCAGCAACCACTGCAGCGACATCAGAAGCTGAAGCAACAGAGAACGGTCTGGCTTCGGCTGAGTGCGTGTCAGTCCAGGCTGTTACGCTGGAAGAGACGGGCTGTGCAGACACCCAACAGGAAGTCAGCGAAAACATACAGTCTGCAGAGGCTTCAAACAACATGGAAATCTCAGGAGGAGAGTAGAGTCTACCTGCTTCAGTTGCAAATACTCGTTAATCATGTTGCAATCAAGCTTTGCTTTAAATTGTCAGCTGTAAATACTCTTTTGCTTTATAAAACCTTCTATAATGTATAACTAGTACAATTCTTGAATCACAATGTTCAGTTCTGCTCACAACTATTTCCCCTTTAATGACATCTTTTTTTTGTGATTCTTGTAAAAACTCCAATTTGCTTTTTTGTTGTCAGTAATGTTTTTTGCTGATATTTATTATGTTCAACTCTACATCAAAGTGAACTGCATATTAGTAAACACAATATTTCATTTTTAGTACCCTATTATGTGTATTATGATTTGCAGTCATGACAGAGCACCTTAAAATCACTCAATAAAGTGTCTACTGAATTCAGCTTCCTTTTGTTTTTTTACACTTGTGATTTAGATTTTGGATTGAAATATAGAGAATAAAAGTGATTTTGATTTTAATAATACAATGTAACATTTTTTATGATATAATTATACATAATTATTTTTTTAGATATATAATATTCTTTATCTTTTAAATATTATTTACATAAACTTGTTTACTTTTTCTTAACTAGCCATATTCTTTGAGTCTTCGTCTAGGTTGCAGTACAAACATTGCTCAGCAACAATGTAACACTTATGTAGCATTACAAAATTGAGATGCTTAGTGAACACCACTAGATAAATAAAACAGACTTTCACTTGCTTGAATTGAGTAGCCATTTTAGAATTGATTTTTATTTCTGTGCATTCTCACAGACATTCAGCAAAGACATCAGTTGTTCTGTGGGAAAGCACATCGTCTGGTACTGTACTGTCTTCATGGCTTCTTTAAAAACTCTAGAATATGATATAATACAGACATCACGACACGTAGAACACAGATGACATGCGCTGCTAGAGACCTCAGGAGTGAAGAGTGTACATGAGCTACGCATTCACAACACGACACACACATAGAGCATGTTAATACAAGGATTTTACAAACACCTCAATTTCAATGCTGATGGAGATGATAGGCAGTGTAAAAATATAATGTAAAATTATAAAATTTTTTACTAACGCAATATTATTAGATTAATAATATATACTTATATTATTAGACTCATAATATTATGACTAATTTTAAGAGTTCAGATAATAATTTTATTAAATAAAGAGTTACATTTCAAAGAGTGGATAAAAGGTATGACAAGACATTTTTGTAATTATTTAAATACCAATTCAAAATGATGGAGAGTGGGAAACTGAAATTTTCTCGGTCCTGCATGAATGTCTGATGTTATTAAATGCATTTTAAGGCCTGCATGCCAACTAGTGTGAGCAGACAAAACAAATAAAAACAATATCTACATAATAATAATAATAAATACATGGTCCTGCTGCAGTGACTGAATAATTACATCTGTACAGTTCATGCAGCTCTAGCACATCGCAATTCAGTGACCTTTGCAAAAGAACTCCAGGACTATCTCAAATCCCCACTGTATCCTTGAATTTCCCTCTCCTGGATCCGTTCACTCCGTGTTTCCAGAAATACCCTCGTAATGAACTGGAGTGCTAAATTTTTGATATGTGCTATATTATATAACTGGATATCAATGTAACAGTACAGGCTTAGAAGTATATTCTCTAGAAATGTTGCAGCAATACATTTTGACATACTGTTTTGGGAAACCCGGACTTGGCCATTGCACAAAACTGATGTGAAATGGAAGGGGGGGGGGGGGGGGGGTGCCATGCAGTGGGTGATCGCCCCACTGTCCAGATCATTTTAGGTCGCCCTCGTCCCCCTGAATGGTCTTCTTGATCCGCAGAAGCATGGTGGTGTGCCACTGGTCCAAGCGTGAGATGGAGTCGAACTCCTTCACCTGAATGAACACAGTGCCAGATTTCTGTAGCGTAAGTGCCACCAAAAAAAAACTGCAAAAATAAGAAACTGGTTGAGTAGATATGGTGTGTTCAAGTCCTCTCGGGAAATTAGTATTCATGAATACAGAGAAAGATGGCAATGTACCAATGTAACGCGCAAATATGATCTTTTCGAAATGACTTGAACACATCAACCGTCCCACTCCAGATTGAAGTATTAAGTACTTTAATATTGAAAATATTGTAATTAATTGTACTTTTTTAACAAAGATAACAAAGATTTTTTTAAAAGGAGCTGAAGGTAAAATTCATACTGCTTCTGTGAAAGCCTCTGCATTTTGCTCCTCATGGGCCTCTAGAAGTTTCTGTAAAAACAAAACCTCTTATAAAGTATACAACAATGAATATTTTTGTAGTATTGTACAATAAGAAAGCTATTTAGATCCGTAAACAGGAAAGTAGCATTCTTAGAATTCTACTTCTAGTCTAAACCAGCCCAATTACAAAATGTGTTTTATATGCTGGAAAGTCTATTATTACAAACCTTCAGAAGCTTGCATTCTCTTGAATCTGAGAAGGCCGGAAACATCTCTTCATACTTCTCAACAGCAAGCTACAAAAAAAAAAAAAAAGACATGCATATTATCTGCAGCAGTTCTCCGTATATCTGTGTGCACGATGAGCTGATGGAGAGCTGACCTTTGCGTTTAGCTCGTCCACGATGAAGTGGCACAAGGACGCTTTGAAGAAGTATTCTTTGGCGCTGTATTTCAGTAGGGGATTGTCCATGGTGTTGGTTCCAACCTGTTTACACACACGGACAAGAATTCCCGAGTGATTTAGGGAATGCCGGTGAGCGAGAAATGTGGAAAGAATCTGCAGGAGACTGACAGATGGCTTACCTGCTCATAAATCTCAATTGCTTTCGGGTACTGCTCTAACTGAGCGCTGTATGAAGCCACCTTCAGCAGACACTTGTTTGCAGAGCTGTAAATTAAGCAAACAGAACATATCAAAACTTAAAGAAACATTCAAAATGCTGTAATTAATCTTACAAACCTCTCCTCAGAAACTAAGTGTTTAAACAGGAAAGAACAAGACCTTGATAATTTGGCTTCTGCCAAGCAGACTTACCTGTTTGATTCCTCTCCTTTGTAATAGTCAGCAGCTTGTTCATAATGTGCAATCGCCTTTGGACAACCAAAAACAGAATTCATCTTAAATTATCACAGAATTTTATTCTGTAAAACACTTTGTGTTTACATTCACAAAAACATAACTATAGCTGATAAATATCAGAAGAAATATTCATGAAATATTATACAAATTGCAAAACCAAATGTATTATTTATTCATAATAGTAATTTATCATTAACATATTATTATTGATTATTAATTAATATTAATAAAAAAATGGATAATAATAATAATTTGTAATAATTGGCTTCAGGCGTCTCAAGTTCAAGTCCCCAGACCTTTCCTCTCTCCCACTTGGCTTCCTGTCTAAATATTGTCCTGTAGTAATAAAAGCAAAAATGCCAAATATTTATCTTATAATAATAATACTTCTTTTTCTTATTTTTAAATTAATTAATACTTTTTATTGCAATTACTATTGAAGGAAAAATCTAGGTATTGACTTAAATGTTTATGAACTTTCTGGAAAAAGAAACCCATTTAAAGCGTGACCTTAATAAATAAATAATGCATTATAAGAATTAATTATCAATAATAATAATAATTTATTATTCTTATTATTAAAATTTTATTGTAATTTTTTTTTTATTCTCTCTGAAAATATATTATTTTCTCTGTTTTTTCTTCTAGACTGCTAATGAACTCACTGGGTAAAGAACCCCATTAAGAGCGTAACCTCTATTTATAAATATGGATTAATATTTATTATTATAATAAATAATATTCATTTATTATCAATAACTTATCATTATTGCTAATAACATTTTTGTTATCATTAAATAATATGACATATTTTCTCGACTGGGCTTTTGCCGAGAAAAGAACAACGTTTAATGCATGAACTTAAAAATTAAACGTAATCAGTTTAAGTTTGTGCACGTAAATTAATTAGACTAATTTACACTTCAAGCCTTTGTATTGGCAAGACAGCACATTGCCTATAATGTATTTTGAGATGAGGAAAACTTCAGTCAACATTTGTAAATTCAGCTTATGGACATATGTTAAATCAGAAGCACCAATCCAGTTGTTTTTGTGTTTTACACGCATACTACTTCCAATTCAATGTCCTACAAAATATAGCGTTCTTACAGCACTCTCCATTCTCAGGATATGAAGCATTAAATAAAGATTTTTGTACCTTCTCAATGTCCACCAGCTCTGATTCGTACACCTCAGCGATTGTGATATGATGCTTGGCTGCGATGGTGAATCTTCCCTGAATACCGAAAGAAGAAGACTTGATGAAACTGACCGTCAGTTGAATATCTCATTCACTATCTATCAAGCTTTTCCATCTGAACATCTACATGCTTTCTTAATTCCATATGTGCTTTGATACAGGTTCTGGGCCTCATTTATGATTTTTCTTCCAGAAAGGGGAAGGAATGCCTTACTGTCTGTTATAAAGTGTGCTGTTAAACTGCTCTTTGGGAGTTTCTGTAATAGTTGGTGGATTTCTAAATGGTTAAAAACACAAACTGCTGTTTAAAAATCTCCTTGATGATAAAACAGTACAGCAGTAGAACAGCCCGGATGAACATTATATGAACTATGATTTTGACCGCTACAAAAACGTCTTACCATGTCTGTGTAAATATCAATGGCTGCGTTTAAGCACTTGATAGCCTCTAATCGCAAGCATCAAAGAGAAGGAGAAGGAAGAGTTAGACAGTCAGACTTCTGATCAATGATAAACAAATAAAACTATTTATTTAAAGTCGCTTTATGTCTGTTCAGTGTTTTATTCCTCAACCTGCTTTTAGATTAAACAAATTAGTCACATGCAATTCATTTGATTACCTTTTTAATAAACTGACAGTACATATGTGTGAATGTATAAACATGCACTTTATCTCTTTATTGCATTCGCAGCTGAATTATTGTGTCTAAAGAACAGTTCAAATTATTTACATTTCTAAGAAACTGTATGGACAAATGCACACTTTCTTTGATTTTTGCAACATTTTTGAATGGACTGTGTCATCATTTCTACCTTCACAAACTGATATCATCAACAACTGTAGAATCATACAGTCTAAAGGACAATATTCTTTATCTGAGCTTCACTGTTCTGAGGTTCTTAAAACTTCCAGAACTGGTATTGTTATTATAAACTAAAATAAACCTGAAATAAAAGAAATATGGCGGTGGGGGTGAAAATTTGAAAGGATTTATATAATATTGTTGTTATAATGATGTTATGTGAAATAAAAGATGTTTAAAGTATTAAAATAATTATAAATAATATTAAAAAAAAAAAAAAACATTAAAGCTATACAGAGATATTATTTAAAAATATAAAAAAAAACAATAAAAACAAACAAAATAGTAAAAAAAAAACTAAAATGTTTATAAAGATTCATAAAAAATATGAATAATTACTACTATAATATAGAAATAATATTCAGTTCACACAGAAACAATAGTTTTAGAAAAAGGAGATTCATTTAATGAATCCACTCGGCAATAAAGTGATAGGATGAACTTGTTTAAAAGTATATGACGGATCAACAAGTCATATATAAATCTAAATATTGTAGAAATGTAATTTTCTGTAAAGTTGCTTTGTAATGATTTGTATCTTAAAAAGCGCTATACAAATAAACTTGAATTGAATATATTATAAATTTGTCTTGAGATGCATCAACGTCTGTTTATTCTGAATAAATCAACTGAATGTCATGAAGCTAGGGGTCAGTGGCCTCACCCTGTGGATCTGCCTTCTTGAAGGCGTTGCCTGCATCGATGTAGCTGGTGGCCGAATCATGTTTATTCTGAAGCTGCATGTGAAGTCTGGCTGCCTGACAGAAAGCATTTCCTGCAGCTGGATACAAACACACGAACCTCGTCAGGAGAATATACATGTACAATAAACATCATAATATATCCTGCTAATTACAAACAAAGCTGTACAATTATTCAAGATAACATTAGGGCAACTTCAATAATGAGAATATATTCATTTAGAAATATTTATATTTTAGCAATTCAACATATATTAAAATGGATGAAACAATGTATTATATAATACAACAAAGATGAAGTATGCCATGTCTGCACCACTAAAAAGCACATACCACTCCAGTTTTTGGCCATTTTGAACATGTTGGCTGCTCTGGCGTACATCTCACATGCCTCTTCCACTTTTTGATTTCCTCTGAAAAATGTGGGAAGAAGCAGTTATATCCTTTTCCTACTTTAATATCTTAATGAAAACTATCAGGTTTTCTTAATAAATCTACAAGCCAGAAGGTAAACACTTTCTAAATATCGGTTAGGATTTAAAAGTAACATTGTATTTTTATTTATAGATAGATAGATAGATAGATAGATAGATAGATAGATAGATAGATAGATAGATAGGAATCAGAATATTATAGCTGGTATAACAGAAAGGTCCTAGATAACTTGTGTCCTCGAGGCACTATTCAATTGGGTCAGTTTTTAAGTGCCTCATATCATATTAATTAAAACTATTTGAAATAAATCCATTTCACAACAAACTAGGTCAGAACTTGTTTACTAGAAATAACAGTGAATATGTCCTGAATATGTTTGTGGTGTCAATAAAGGTTCTCAGTTCAGTTTCAGTCAACACAAGGCTCTGCAAAAAATACAGATTTAAACTAAAGAATGGCTTTAATTTGCCATTTTTGTAAGGTCTAAAATGATAAATTATAACAATTATTATTTATTTTTTTAATTTTAATATACATTTAAAAAAATAAGTTAAAATTGTAATTTATTCTAACAAATGTAATATTTCATTTGTCATAAAATGTATCAGTACACTTATAAATATTTTATTGTACTACATTTAATATGAATAATTAAATAGTACCATATTTTATTTCACATTAACTTAACATTACTATTACATAATGTGTAAAAGATTAAAACTTCAAGTACATTTATAAGCATTACAGAAAAAAGCCAATATAAACCATAAATATGTATAAAGATGGTAGTACCGTTGTACGTGTTACCTTATAAAAAAAATATTAGACTGACATAAAAAAGAAAAAACATGTAAATACTGCAGCCACTGCGCCACTAATGCGCCAAACACAAAACACTGCACTTAGCAGCCCGATCATGAAATAACATCAGTTGTTATCATTATTTACGTCATGATCATGCAAAAATCGTTATATATATATATATATATTTAAAAAATCAGCTATGCATTGTAATGAACAAGCCCTTTTTTCTATCGATTGATGCGCAAAGCGGCCTGTCACAGTCCTGTTACTGGACCTTGTAACGTTACCATAAGATTCATATACATTTTTAGCTTTTATGCAAATAAAAACTGAGTATTAACCGGTAACATAAAACCAAAGGTTAGCAACATGATCATACTGACGATATGATATTTTAAACAGTCTAACGTTAGCGGGCTGATCGGAAACAGGGAAGGAAGCATGTATTTAATCTCACCCAAACATTCCTCCTAAAAACGAGCCGGAAGACTTCACTTTCTTATCGGCTTCAGCCATGAGCTGAATTGCCTCCTTTTCTTTCCCGGAACTGTCCATTATTTCTGTGGGTAAATGCACAGATAAACACCAAAACCTATCTTCGTTTATCTGCCCGGTTCTCTTGCGCTGTCACTATGGCAGCGGGGGATTACTGTCATTGCGTTTATTAAGCGTTGGCGTTCAGGACGCTCGAGCAAGGCATTATGGGATTTGGAGTTTTAAGACCAAGCTGAAATAATCGGCCGTTGAAAAGAATCAAACACAAATAAACTACAACTCCCATTTACACACATAATTGCGCGTTACGTAATATCGCACTAAGAAATTATCCCGCAATTTTATTAACTTAAACACTTTATCAAATAAAACATTGTATGCTTAATCTTGGTTCATTATTGGTTTGCACAGCTCAAGTAGGATACAATTTGCATGTATAGAGAACATGCTTTCACCACAATATTGATACATCAGCAACAAGATCCTGCACTGCCACGGCAGCTTATTAGGACGAATAAATGCACATTCCTAACTGAGCACTAGATGGTACTGAAGATCCCCAGACTACTTCATATCCCGAAGGAAACCTACTTAGAAAAAAAAAAACACCTGTAATATAACTATTTTACTGTATGTTTTGGACATGGCAAAGTGGTATTAATCATGGTAGTGATTTAAAAATCACTAGATGTTCTCTTAGTTTTCTTTTAGCATGAAATTAAAATGAACTAAAATTATTTCTGCCTTTGCTAATTGGGAATTTACTATTTTATCTAATATAGTAAGACATACTGTGACATGAAAAGATACTGAATAACAAGAATAACCAATATATAAACACAAATGTAAAAATCCAATTATCACACATTATCAGTGTGACATAACATCTTAACGGTGCATATCTGGAAGTTGTAACAGAAGAAACAGGCTGAAGTAGAACTGTATGGCAGAATACTCTTTCAAAACTCAAATCATCTTCAAAGCACAGTTAAAGCATCACACCTTTCCTCTGTTTATATAAAATCCATTTCAGGAAAGGGCGGTTTGATTCCTTTCCTCTGCACTCCTGTTTGTAGCAATGTGAAACACACAGAGCTAACTTGTATTGTCTGTATTCAAACCAACTTGACAGATAGATCTCTTGGCATCACAAGTGGCTTCAGAGTTTGAGCAGCTCATTATGATTTGATACAGCTTTTAGAGACAAAGGGAGTTTTCCTTGTGATTTTCATTAATGTTTAGAAGTATAATTGTGGAAGAACACCTAGGAAATGCTCACCTGCGGCCAGAGCGATATTAATGGAAAAACATTAATGAAAATAAAACTATATGTCACTTTACTGAACTATAAGTTGCATTAGCCATTTTATAGTCTGATTTGTAGTGTACACTTTCCTATGTAGTGCACTACTTCCCATAATGCCTGATCTTATAAATAGTGTACAACCGATGCATAATGATTTGATGATTTTGAGATCAGCCTGAAGAAAAGAAAAGATATGGATTTCATTGGTTTTAAACATGTTTATTCTGGCTCTCAGAGCATTGTTCTGGTTTATGTTGGCATGTTGACATCCACAACACTGACCCTCGGTTTCACAGAGACAAGGTTTAAGACTAGTCCCAGACTAAAACACATGTCTGGGCTGTTATAACTGAAAGAAACTTGCACTGACTGATCTTAAATTCTGTCATTTGCTTTGACTTGTCTCAAGATGCACAGCAGTAGTGTTTTTTATCTTAGGCACATTTATAAAAAGTTATTTAATTGTCCTAATTGTACGTTTGCCTGATCCTGGTTTAACCTAAGGCCTGTCTGTGAAACCAGTCCTGAGTGTGGATACATAAAGCAAGTTGCTGGAGTCAAATGGAGAGCAAACATGCATGATTTTACTGCCCTGCAGTAAGGAAGCAGTATGAATACATGCTGAGAGATGAGACCACACTGACGCTCAGCACAGAATACAGGTTTACAGGCACATTCATTCAAATATACACCCATTTACAATAAAGGGCAATTAGGTCAATTGCATATCTGAAGAAAAAAAGATGAAATTTTGTTCAGTTGAAACCATCAGCGTTTCTTTTAAGAGTAAATCTGTAGTGGAGAAATAATTACAATATACAGTGAAGGAACATGTTTATGAGCGTCTTTTTAAAAAGACAAAACTTTTAAAGAGATTTTTAAAGAGGCAGGCCTCTCGTTTAGCAACTGAAATGAAAACTCTATTTTAAATAATTTTAATATATATTTGAGTGGTATAATCCTGCATTTTTGTTGTTCGTGAAATTTAAATACTACATTGGGTGTTAATGTTCAATACTCATTCCACAGATAAAGAAATCAATAAATACTTGAAAAAGAAAAAATCTGAAAGCGTTCCCAAGAATATTAAGAATTATAAAACAAACATTACACATTTTTTTGTGCATCCAAATATACAGCAAATTGTCTAAATATTGCCTTTGTGTAAGCTAGCATTGTGTAATTGTGCCCAATATCATTCTTTATGCGTGATTGCACTCTGAAACATCTCAGGCTTAAGTTTGGCTTAAGGATGGAGCATATTTGTGCGTTAGTTCTGGTGCATTGTGGGAAGATTATAGACATAGAGTGAATCTGGACTGGCTGTGTGGGTCTCAAGAGGAACTGAGGCCGGAATCGGATTCCCCGTTGGCCTCCTGGGCTTTCCCTGTGCACGGAACAGAGGAGCAGGGAATGCTGTAGGAGGAGCAGGCACACGTTTGAATGACCTCCTTTAGCGTTCCACCCTGTTCCTCTACATTGAAAATGTCTGGCTGCTCGAGCTTGTCGTCGCAGATTCTGTGGACACAAAACATTATTTTAGCTGAGGAATGTCATCTAACAAGGAAAAAGCTAGAAGGAAGTTTCATTAACATAAAAGTAGCCATCCGGAGCAAAAAAAAAAAAGTGAGAAGATTTCACTGTAGTTTTCACTGTTTTACAGTAAGCATCTCCTCATTTTTGCCATATCATGCCTTTCATTTCTGCTATAGACAGCAAGAGTAGTCAGAATATTTAATATGACAAATGAAGCTTTGAGCATTACATCTGTGAGTCTGTGCAACAAAACATAAAAAATGTCCTTCAAAAACATGGACATGGACACAGGACAGTGAGACATGTAAAACGGACTGTTATTTTGTAGCCCAATAGCCTCATTTTCATCCATATCAAATCACCATGAATTGCTGTTGCAACCGATTTCATTCAGTAAAAACACACACACAAATAAGATGGGACATTATTTTCTCAGTTGTGAACTGACTGGATCCTAAATGGAAAATGAAGTTTACAAGTTTAAAAAAGAAAAGAAAAGCCTTAATACTCCACAAAAGGATTCTTTCTATATACAGTATGGAAAAAAATACTATGGGAGTCAATGGCTACCATCAATTGTTTGGTTACCAACCTTGTTAAAATATCTTCTATGGTGTTTAGCAGAAGAAAGAAACTCATACAGGTTTGAAAAAAGTGGAGGGGGGGGTAAATAATTACAGAATTTCTATTTTCTAGTAAACTATCCCTCTGAGATGACCCATAGCTTCTTTGGTATATGTTAAGATCAGGGATGTGTTAAAAAAAACTTTCATGACTTTATGATGCCTACTCTCACTGAGGTCAAAAAAAAAAAGCCACATTCTCTTTCAGAATAAACAAAAACAACTAAATCCTAAAAATCGAACCTCACTGCTCGTGATGTTATTCAGATTCAGAAGAACACAATATATTCATGAAATGTTAAGTCACTAGTGTCAGAAATTCTGAAAACATGATTGCATTTAAAATATATCAATGGAAACTGCAACAACTTCATTACTTTATATGTGCAAAGCACATAAATATTGTGACCAGTTACAGCTGACGTCAACAGACTCACACGTTCATTGTATATATATATATATATATATATATATATATATTTTTTTTTTTTTTTTTCTTCTGTTTTCTACCATGATGTTTCTACCATTATGAATACTGGTCAGCTCATTTCCATTGGCTCTTGGAAGACTTCTGTTTTGCATCATCCATTACAAATGACATGCCAAAAAATATTTGCAGCTATTAAAAATATATCCCAAATGTAACCCCAAGGAAAAGAAGTCATCCATTCTAAATGTGTTGGTAAAGCACTTATCAAGATTTAGAATAGTCTATAATTATTTTAATGTATAATTTCCATAATATTATAACACCCAACAGACAATATTCAAATATAGCTGGGTTTAAGGACTGGCATGACAGGTACATTGAGATCATTCATATTGAGATAAATGCAGCTTTTCTGCCATGCCTTTATCAAGATCCTCAGTCATGCTGGTTTGAAAGCAGAAGCCATTAATCAATCCATCAATCCATCCATCCATCCATCTATATATTCATTCATTTATCCTTCAATGATTAAGTCATTGAGGTCCACAGAGAGGATTTAAACACTGTTAACGTGGCTAGTACTGAAAAATTCACATTGGAAATGAAAAAAATGCACAACTGCACTGTAATTTGTGCAATATGGGTTGTGGGAGAGAAACTCAGTCATAAAGAGGAAGTCTCGAAATCTCAGAATGATGTAACAGGCAGCCGAAGGAACTTTAACCCTGTGCTGAATAATTTAAATAAAAGCTAGTCAAAACAAAACAAAAACAAAACTCCACAGTATTGCTGTCTCACATCATATTAGTAAAACACTACGGTTCTTGTGGTGCTGGTCGGGGAGAATAATCAGTCAGGCAGCAGCCAAATGCCAATAAAAAATACAAACAACTGAGAAACAGAAGACATTACGGGCGTCAGAGGAGGCTGAAGCATTGGGCTTTGGCACCAAGCATTCCTGTATTCTGAAAAAAGAGGCAAATTACCACAAAATCATGTGAGGAATATTTAAAAAAGGAAAAGGGGATTAAAAGGAAAGGAAAGATGTGGATAGAGTCAATAATGCACATAAATATTTTGTTTCCAAGGAAATAAGAGTTGCATCAAACAAATTAAAGGTTAAACTTGAAATCTTTTGCAGACTGTTTAGTTGGTTGGTTTTGGTAGTAAAAGGTTATTACTGTATATATTATAGTATATATTTAAGTATTGTGTGTGTGTGTGTGTGTGTATACTAAGTATAATAATTTTCCAAATTGCAAGGAAAATAACTAACACTAAATAAATTAAAAACAATCATTTTTGGGTAAATTGTTCCTTTAAAATTCAAACAGGAACACAGTTTCTCTAAGCAGGTCTTGAGGGTTTTACTGCAGCGGAGAAGGAACAAAAATACGGAAGAAATGTTAGCTGAATTTTAAGAAAGTGCAAGAAAAAGAAATCTGCAAACACTGCATTGTTGTGTAAACGTGTCAGTGTTTGATGGACCTCAGTTTTAACATGTACATACAGCCGGAGGTTCAGTCTGATTGTAACTAATTGAAAATTGCATACATAGCATGAAGTGCATTACATAAATGCAGAACATCATTGATTAGTTTAACCTTTACCCAGAATGATACACAGCTTCACTCAGACTTGTGCTGATATGCCCGGAACTTCACGGAACAGCTATAAACTACAAGTGATTTACACAGACATGCATGCAAAGGCTGTCTTGGTATTTATAGTGAGTCAAATTAAGGTGATAACATCACCTGCTGTGGACTAATGCATAATGCTTCTACTTTATGATTACTCTTTCAACAAGCTCACTACATTCTACACGTTTGTACCATTTATTTATTTTACACAGCAAGACAAATTAGAGCCCACCTGTCATATATGAGGCCATCAATGCCGTGTTCCCTCAACTTCATCCTGTTCTCATGGTCGTTGTTGTAGTCGCCCCAGCAGAAGACCACCAGCCCTTTAGACTGAGCCTCTATGATGAACTCCATGTTTCGCAAGAGCTCATCAGTGTGGGCGCTGATTCCCTGTGAGCACATTCAAAAGTCTTTATTTCATCTTTGTCAGGAGCTCTGACATGGAAAAAATACAACCACATTACTCCTGCAGGTAAACAAATCTCACAGAAGCCAAACAACACAATTAGATCTCTTTCACTTCGTAGGTTTGGAGAGTTTGTGTTTAAACACAGCGTTATTATGCTGCCAAACTCTGCGTCTCTCCGTGCTAATTCACAACTATGTTCTGAAGCGTTCTCTTACCAGTATGTTCTCACTCTGAGCAAAGCTCATGGCGATCTTAGTGCTCTGACAGCGGATGTCCATGAGTTCAGGGTAGAGGTCTGTCACTCCTTGGGTCAGAAACAGGATTGGATATTTGTTCTGTTTTTGCCTCACCCTGAAGAGAACAACATAATTTATTTAAACTTAATCTAGATTGACTATTTATTCTTTCAAGGAACAGTTCACCCAAAAATTTAAATCTCCCGTAAGTTTTCTCACCTCCGGGCCAAGATGTAGATGAGTTTGTGTCTTCATCAGAACAGTTTTGGAGAAATGAAGCATTGCATCACTTGCTCACAAATGTGATCCTCTGCAGTGAATGGGTGCCATCAGGACGAGAGTCCAAACATATGATAAAAAACATCACACTAATCCACAAATAATCCACATCACTACAGTGCATCAATTACCGCCTTGTGAAGTGAAAAGCTGCATCTTTGTAAAAAGCAAATCCATCATCCAAAATATAAGTCCATAATCCATTATACTGCTTACACCAGTGAAAAAGTCCTCTCACATCAAAATCCACAAACATATTCCAACTATTTTTGCTTTTAAACGTTGCTTGATCTGTGCATATTTCTCTCCTGATTCAGACAAAACAACTTTTTCACCTGAGAAAGCAAAATAATGGACAGAGCACTCACTTTTAACCAGAGGCAACATTTAAGTTAAAAACAACTTAATGATGGATTTATTACATTTGTTTATTCACAAGACGTTAATTGGACAGACCAGATCAGTGTGGATTACTTGAGGATTATCATGATGCTTTTATCAGCTGTTTGGACTCACGGCACCCATACACTGCAGAGCATCCATTGTTGGCAAGTGATGTAATGCTTAATGTTCTGATGAGGAAACAAACTCATCTACAT
Organism: Carassius auratus; assembly: GCF_003368295.1. Classification (NCBI taxonomy): domain Eukaryota; kingdom Metazoa; phylum Chordata; class Actinopteri; order Cypriniformes; family Cyprinidae; genus Carassius; species Carassius auratus. The sequence continues at coordinate 1,017,617 of NC_039262.1, read as the reverse complement.
TTTGCACTAGAGGCCAACCAACCAATTAATCATGCATCTGATTAATCGGGCCATTTTTTGCCATTTTTTAATTAATCGCCATTGGCCGATTGTGCCGATTTATAAGCATAATTTCTGCCCTGATTAAATATCAGGCATCGGCCAGAGAAGAACCAAATCTCTCTAAACCAATCTCTATTTTGGACAGTCTAATGGAGAGTCTTTTTTTTTTTTTTTTTTTGGTCAATTTAAAATGTTTATGTGAACTATTTCTTTAATAAATGTCCCTGCACTTATTGTGCAAATACATTTTAAAGAAACATGTGGTTGGTTTATATGGTGCTTAAATATGCCTGCCAAAGTACAAATATATACAACCTTAAAATATCAGTGCAATATTAAAATATGCACATGAACAAGACCTCTTACATAGTGCAGATATCAGGATCAAAACATGAGAAGACTATTTTCCTATTGCCGGCGTTCTGCAGCACACACGTGAGAATGATGTCCAAGAACTGATTCATATTGAAGTAGGTGGAGAGTTTTGCATCCCAGGAGCCATCCTGTTTGGAGAAACAGATTCATGAGGGTCTTTTTCTCTCCAGTAACACTGAGATCAAACCAGCTCGAGGCAACACAAACCTTGAACTGACAAATCCACTTTAGTTCAATGTTGAATCCCACATGATCTGGAACAGCCTGGAATATCTGAAGCATAATACCAAATGAGAAAAGAGGTTAACCAAGCAGTACAGGTTGGCAGTATATAAGCAAATATTTACCACGATTTTCTTAAATGTTTGGTCATTAAAAAGGTCACTTTCTTAAATTACTCAAAAGATAAAAGTAAAAAAAAAAAAGTTGTCATACCTGTGAAAGGGAAGGGAAAGGCTGGTACTCATCTACATATTCCTCTTCATCCTGCAAGTCTAGATAAAGAACCACCATAAAAAACAATCATCTTTATCTATTTAACAGTTAACTGTTTATTCAGCTCAATACAGTTCAACAGAGGCTTGGATTCTAAGCCCTAGATAAAAATAATCAGATCTGAGATTAATCACAACACTGATTTACAGCAAAAAAAAGTATTTGAATTTTTTATTTTATTTCTTAGCACTAAAATAAATGTCATTATGGAGACTTTGAATTAGACTTTTACTTCAGGAACCTGACTATGGATAACAGACAAAACACTGCACAGTAATCTGTCCTTAAATCTACCAACTAGTTTGACAAGTAGTTATATAATGATATGCATTTGTATTGTACTTTTGTGACAAATCAATCCAAATTCTACCTTTGTGGTCATTCACTTCCATGGCAGCTGTGTGGGCCAGCTGAGAAAACCAAGCACATTCACACTCATCAATATCAGCGTGGAGATAATTGCATTTCATCGATCGATCACAGCAAAAGAATCTGAAATAAGCCTTACTTTTAAAAGCTGAAGTTGATCAAATGTAAGATCTTTGACAGGAACTTCAACCAGTAACATTGAGTTCTTGTCTGTTTTCTATGAAAGGATACAAGAAATGTAAAGCATAAGTACAGAGATTATCTTTCTTCCTCTAGTTTAGCAATTTTAATAAGTGTTTACTATACTGAAGGACACTAAATGAGTTGTACAAACAGTGACTTCTCAATGTCAAATAATGGGAGCCAAAAGTGACTGATACCTTTTTAGTAGAAATACAGCAGGTGAGATCATGGTACACAACTGGAACTAAATCTTTAGAGAGATGAACATCAAACTCTACATAAGCAGCTCCCTGTGGAAAAAACAAGCTTTAACCTTATATTTTCTATAACAAAACAATGTATTTTTTGGTTGAGTTGCATTATTTACACTCACGTGGTTGGCCGCACTTAGAAATGAGGCAATTGTGTTTTCCCTGATCTTGTGATGCCTGAAATGAAATAGAATCATATTTTCATCAGCAACAAATTTCTTTTTTAAACATGCACTTCTCTTTCAAAAAGCATGCTTGTTGTGTAATCATAAACTAAGGGTTTTTTCCTGCTTTATAGTTTCTACAGATCTTGTTACACAGGCTGTGCAAAAATTCAAGCCAATACACACCTTGTTTTAAAAGGCAACATGTGTAAAAAAAAAAAAAACTCGGGAATGGCACGAACTTAGAGTAACTCCCTTCCCGTCTATTTATAAAGTGAACTCAAAGTGAGGAGATGGGGTGGAGGAGGGATGCTGATAAACAGTCAATGGATAGAGGTAAGTCAGCGATATTTATACTATGGGATTGATTACTTGATTATGGTCCACCTGTGTTGATTAGGCTAAGTATCTGATGCGCTCCTCCCGAATCTTGTTAATAAAAACATCATTTAAATAAAAAAAATATATTAATTTGTAGGACGTTAACCTTTTTTGCATTCTGACATTATTATCATGATAATAAAGCATATATTCCTCCTCATTTTGTAGTAGACTACTACTATGTAAATAATAATAATCATTATAAAAATATAATACAAATAATAGTAAAAAAAAAAAAAAAAAAGTTAAACTGTAAAAACTTGTCACCTGTAAAGTAAAACTAACACAAGTTTTGGTCTTATATTCAGTTTGTAATATTAGTCTTATATTTATTATTATTATTATTATTTAAATGTTTTATGGACCGATGAGACAAAGATGAACCTTTATCTAAGTGATGGGAAAGCAAACTGTAAATGATCCTAAGCATACAAGCTCATCTGTAAAGCTTGGTGGAGGTGGTGTCATGGCATGGGCATGCATGGCTGTCTCTGGAACAGGCCCTCTCAAATTTAACGATGACTTAATGTACGATGACATTAGTAGAGTGAATTTGGAAGGGTACAAAGCCATCTTGGTTACCAATATTCAAGAAAATGCCACCAGACTCCTCAGAGAGTTCAGTCAAGGAGTTTATCAGGGAAAAGAAATGGAAAGTCTTAGATTACCTAAATCAATCTCCAGATTAAAATCCGAACAAACATTAATTTCACCAGCTGAAGATGAGACTAAAGACAGAAACTCCCCAAAACAAGCAACAGTTAGTATTGGGTGCATAAAAGGGACGGGGAAGGCATTTCAAAGCATAAGACCAAGAGTCTGATGATGTCTATGGATTGCAGACTCACTGCTCTGATAGCATGCAAGGGATCTGCAACTAAATATAAGCTTTTAATCTTTTCCATATGCCTTAAGTTCAGCTGTCCCAATACTTATGCTCACATTAAATAGTGGAATGAACTCTAAAAGTGCTGTCCTTGGGTTTTTATTTGGCAAAACATGTATGTGTTGAAACAGCTAATAATAAAATGTGACATTCTGTCTCATATTCTTCTTTGTGTGTACAAGTCAAGACATCTGCAAATATGATTCCACTCTCACACACACACACACATACATAAATATAAAAATTAAACTGGTGTATATATATATCTCCACACTGTTACTACTCACTTGTGAGCATGAGTGCTTCCTGCTCCTCTGTGTCCAACATCCAGAGGGCTCCTTTTCTTCCAGTATTTGGCAAAAGACTGACTCATGTCACACTGAAAGTCTTGAATAGGACGCGTCACCAAGTAATCCACTGAAATCCAATCAAGAATAAAAGCATTTATTCAATGTTTAAGCCAACACTTAATGCTTAAATTTAATGAAATCAGCTCATCAGTAAATGAATGGCATCATAACCACATTATCTAGGTACTTAGCAACAATGCAAGCAGGGCGGATATTTCCAACATTAGTGACTTCACCCTCTATTTACATAGTCTGTGACATGTTTACAGAGGCAAATTTTGTGTGCATGCAGTAAAAGAACAGATACTATCATGGGTGGCAGGACTGTGTGTTAGTTTTATGGTGTAAAATAAATGAGATGTTTAGACTTTGAACAGTGCATCGTGGTACCGATTATACCTCTGACTTTTCCAAGAGTTTGTCTGGCATTCCGACTCATGATGGGTAGGGTGACCACACCCTGATCTTTACCACTATCCCTAAAAGAGGAGGACAAGAGGATTGCGGTGCCCACGTGACCAGGATGGACATCACCCTGAACCACGGCCTCACTCAGCTCCTCCTAAACAACAAAGACGTGACGTAACAATCATAAGTCACCGAAAGGATTCATGCAAAATATACTTCAAAACAACATCAAAGTGCTTTGTGATGCAATTATGGACAAAATCTTCCTACTAAACAATACCAAAGATTTCTGTACCTCAAAGAACTCAAAGGTGAGCTCTAGGTTGTCGGGGTCCATGGTGTGAATACTGTATTCGGTCCACCGGGAAGGTTCAAGGGCATATCCACATTCTGGCTGGGAATGACGAGACCTATATCCACTGTCACTGATCATACTGGTCTCCAGTGTAGAGGTCATCTTATGCCATGATGAAGGGCTTTCCTCTTCTTCCTCCTCGATACCTTCCAGCATCAGCTTCAATCTAAAGTATATGAATTATTTTTTTTTCATATTCTTTCAGGAAATCAGGCATCAAAACAGTACAAGAAGAATTTGAAAATAAAAATAAAAATGTTGTACTTGGTCTATAATAATGTATAGTGCTTGACTTGAAAAGAATATTGCAATATTTTGCATCCCACTATTTAACATATCAATTTGACTAGTGATTTTTTTTTTTAGAACATACGTCTAAGGACCCTGTGACTGACTGACCTTGAGATAAATATGTATTCTGTACTGAAGGATATTACCTGAAGCGTGATGTCTTAAACTTTTTCTTGGTAATAGACACTGGAGTTTTCACAGAGTAATGCAGCCTGAGACGAATTTCTGTCTGGCACGTCAACCAGCCAGAGTCCACACACTCAATGCCATCTGTAGATCAAATAATTTTTATTTGCATGTTTAAGTAAGATAGCATGATGTTTTTTTTTTTGTTTTTTTGCATTAAAACATTTATGTAGTTTGAAATTATCAAACTTACTATGGACTCCAAAATGTCCATCGTCAATCAGCAGCTCAGATTCTGCAACACATAACAAAATTTAATATGGAAGGTCAACCGCTCCTGCTACACATCTACAAAAGGTTCGAGTCACCACCTGTACAGAGTAAACAGACACCACCACCATGACACATTCATTTTCTGGTTTGTTTCTTAAACAATCAAAATATACAGATAAAACAAGTGTTCAGTTTCCTCTGTACTGGATGGAGCTCTACACGTTTGTAGCCTTATATCATACAGGCAAGTTAGAATTTATGAGTGACAATAAATATAATTATAATAGATTAATACTTGGTTGGCAAAAGTTAAATAACAAAAATCTAAATGCATCACCAGCAAGCATTACCATACAAGGAAACTGATTTGTGGCTACACAAAGAAATTCTGACAAACTTTTAAAGCACTTAACACATTACATCTGGAGCAAACAGATACATGATTAAAACTATGGATCCTGTCTAGTAAAAAAATGAAGAAATAATTATATATATATATAGATACAGATGTTTTGCATAGTTTGTGACATGCATGTGTGTTAATTGTGTTGTGCATGTAAAAACAAGTGTTAAAAGCATGTATGCTTTAAAATACATTTTACTGTTGTTGTTAATGTAAAAATAAACAAGATAATTAAAGAAATTATTAAAAAAAAACTTATTTCAAAGAAATAAAAAGTGTGCTGTGCATGTAAATAAGCGTTAAAAGCAATTTTCCATTCAAATTTACTCAAAATAATTCATGTAAATATTAGAAAATAAAATCAAGGAAAAATGTCTGTTGTGCATTTAAATGAAGAAATAAATAAATCTTTTTAACGTAGCTTCTAATGTAAAAATCAACTATTAAAATTTAACACAATTTAAAAAAAAACACAATTCTTTAAAGAATTAAGCCCAAAAATTGTAAAGTGGCTATATTGGAAGTCAAAAGAAAAAAGGGTTGCTTGTAAACCCAAAAATGCGCCAGTGAAAACTGCTTCACTTTGTTTGGCCAAGAGGAATAATAGCCCACTAAATGTTATGGTTTCTAATAATTAGGTTCCATTAGATTTTCTTAAGTGGCTTTTATTGACATTACATCTGTCCATGACATTAAAGACCACATGAAATCACATTTTTATTATCTTCTTTAGAACACGCATCAATGATTTATGCACAATAAGACCATAAGCCTTTATTTAGTGCGTGGGGTCCCTGTCGCAGGACATTCTAAAAGGCAGTGCTTCAAGACACTGCAAAAGATGCAAGACGTGAGCGCAAAGATGAGTGAGTGCAGTGCAGCGGGCTTAATGTTCTAAAACAACCGTGGAAAATCTCATTTTTCTTACATTTCACCTGTCATAAACTTCTAAAACAACTGCACCTTAATTCGCAGTGGATATTTTATGCTTAAAGTGTCTCATTTATTGAGCCCCACATTTGGCATGAAGGGGAAAAACAAATAGTAAAGCATGCGCACATTATAATTTGTTCCCTTGTTTCACTAAATCATGCACACAACTTACTAACTTGTTGCCTCCTTTTAAGTAAATTATGCACATGATATAATAACTTGTTCGTTGATTTGATTCAACTAAAATTCTGGCTAAGATTTAGTAATAGGCCTATCGTGTACACAATTTAGTAAAACCAGAAAACAAATTTGTGCTCAAAATTAATTAACGAGACAGAGGAGAGAGAGAGAGAGAGAGAGAGAGAATTGGTTCACTCTGAGCAGAATCAATATTTTACCAGTTTCTGTTCATGTGTCTCTGTATTATTACTGTTCTGAAACCGGTTTGAGTAGAAAAAATGGTTGGCGTCATCTTTTATAGCGTCAAAAAATATGAGAGTCAACATAATACACATAATAAACACAGGCTATTTTATTCCCTTCCCTCCACAACAAATCATTTGTATTTAACAGTATTTAGGCTATATAAATGTCAAGCCAAAAACGAATTATTTTAAAGGGAAACTGAAGCCTCTCTCTTTTTCGGAACAAATCCAAATGTTTCCATATTCGCAACATATTTCCAACTGTTATTCGTAATTTAGTCATATACCAACGCTGGTTGATCATACAAGCAAGACATACTTTGTCATGCAATTAATCGCTCGTTCTTGAAATTAAAAGTGATCAAGACATTTATCCAGTGCACAATGTTACAAGAAAGAAGACTCTCCAGTTTAGCATTAAGTATTACGAATCCCCACGCTCCCAACATTGACAAGCTGCAGTCAAAGACTTTGTGCACCAAAATGTTTGAAGAGCGTGATGGATTCAGTAGAGTATTGTGTAGTTTTTTTTTTTTTTAAAAGAGAGTCTAATGTAGGGGAGTGTTTGAAACATGTTGGCCATTAGCCTACATGAAATGCATCAATGCTATGATAATTCACCACATTCATGACTGATAAATCAGTTAGCCATGTAAATGGGTGAGACGGACTCAGTAGTATACTTTCAGCAGGTGCACAATAACTTTTCGTACATGACATCACTGCTGGTGGGAGGGGCCCCATTGCGTTCTTTGCAGGGGTCCTTTAAGATGAGTAAATAGGGTTATTTACTTTTTATTTTTTATTTTACTGGTCTTATTGTGCATAATACAGTGAGGAAAATAAGAAAATAATGTGGGTAGGAAAAAATAAATAAATAACCAACAATAATTATGGCCACTTTAAAGTATAGTAATGTTCTGAGAGATTAAGTCCCACATTACTTTCCAATAGTGTCCTTAATTTGTAAAATGTGTTGTGAAAGTTTCATGTAGTCTTTAAAAAAAGCTGAATTCAGCATGTATTGATAATTCACGCTTAGAGTTAAAGGGGACAAACTGATCAGAATGTAATAAGAATGAAGGAAGGAGTCTACAGGTTGCATTATACATGTGGACTATTCTGGGATCAGATACCTGAGGGACTCAATGAGCGTGGCAGCTGATGGGTCTCCCATCTATTGACTATGACTTGACATGGCCCACCTGCATTCTGTAATTCCAAATGGGGGTTAAGATTACGGACAGATTTTGGAAAAACAAAGCCTACTTTGGCCATTCGAACCAAAGTCTCGCTCCCGAAAAAAGAATGAGATATAGTCACCACTTTCTGCCAGCCAGCCAGGTGGTTGACATCTGAAAAGTGGACTGATTAGTCAGCAGAAACACATTGGCATTTTTCACAGTGTTTAACTAGAGATCTCCAGGTTATTTATATACATAAAAAAAAGCTTTGGAAATCCTTGTACTTACCACCTCAAATAAGCTTACTTTTCCGATAATACTTCCCTAAATATTGATTCCAAATAAAAAATTAAATAATTTTTGTTCTAAATTCTAAAAGAATATTTCTGGCTAGGAGACAACTAACATGTAAACATTATAAAAGACACAGCACATTAGGAGGGGCTCACAAGAAACCCGTTCCAGAAATGTCATTCTCCAGGAAAACAAACAAAAGAAAAGTACCAAGAAATGAGTGGAGTTCAGCCAAAAGAGATTAACAGCTGTGAGGAGAATGACCTGGAAACCCCACACACTCACACGGAAGGACTTCAACAACTAAAACTCTATAACACTGAATCATTTGCACCCTGAGAATTAAAAAGAAAGCCTCTGAGGAACATTAAAAATACGTTAAAAAAAACACATATCCCACATGTGAAAATCTACAGTCATACATGTATAATAAAACAAATGTTGAAAAATGCTGAAAAATCACAAATGTACATCACAAACAACAGACAGTGCATAGATTATGAAGTGCCTTCAAGAGGCCATTCACACAGTTCCACAGTACTGCTTTTCTATCATTTTTCTGTGTAAACATGTGCTAGACAGACGTGTTTGACCAGTTGGGAATGACTTGCGCATGACCCGCCATTATAAAAAAGCAAGCGAACAAGTTCAATAAGTTTAAGTTTTAAAAAACATGTCTCAAGGCCTTTCGCTTTTTCACTATTCCACTACCCACGTCTGACGTTTTTGAATCTGTACAGTTTGTATGGACCCCAACAGAATTGTAAACAACAACACCTATAAATAAATATACATGCTAAGGCTGCACTTTAAAGGTATTGGGTAATCTGTTCAACATTGGGGCTTTAAAGGTTAACTGTGAACCTTTTAGGTATCACTTCTCTCATGTTTGTTTACTAGGCAAAGTAAATCTCACCTTGGATTCCAAAATGAATCCCTTGAAATAGCGATATTTGGTTTCATCTCCTCTAGGAACCTCAACAGTTGTTCTCCACAAGGTGCTGGGGTGAGACGAGACACAGAAGATAAATATATGGGTCAAGGGTAAGTGTGCGTGCACTGGAAGACAAACATAAGATGACATTGCACATGTACCCATCCTCCTCTGCTGGCTGCAGGGTCACAGCTTTTTGATGACACCAGCCACCCAGGGTTTCACAACTGCCAACCACTGCAATCACCTCGCCTGTTATAGAAACAAAATATAGTTTAATAACCCTCTCATTTGTGGTAGGCAAAGGATTGTGTCTCCAGGTCATAGAGTGCACAAAGATGACATTCCTTTCAACACTATCATATTTATCATGTCAACATTTGCCAAATAATAAATATAGATGCAGGCTAAATTTGTGATGCAATCATGCATGGTTAAAATAACTTGATAATTCTTATTATTACCTAAACATTTCTTGCATTATTCATTTCTATATCACTACTATAGCAAAAATACACTTTTAAAGGTGAGTTTTTTTTTTGTCATACATTTCTTTATTAATAGCATTAGCACATTTTTCAATATTTTTATTTATTTACAATATCTATGCCAAAATCAACTATTACCATTTTTAACATTTAAATATTTTACAATCATTTTATTTAATAACCAAAATATACATTTATATTTAAATGAATAACAATAGCAATATTAATAATTACAATTAGTTTGGTTAAATTGTAAAAAATATATAGTCATAGCATCAGAAAACATTCCAAAATGTCACATTTATACTAGTTGAATTAGATTGTCTTGATTGCTTTTATTAATAAATCTTTTTATAATTACACAATAAGTAAGTTTCTAAAAAAAAAAGCTTTCTGTCAACAGATAAACAAATACATTTTACGACTGTTGTAATATTTGTTAATAACTTATTAGTGAAAGTTGTACACTGTCTTATTATAGGCTGCTTGTATTTAATCTTTCCTCTTACCCAGTTCTGTGGTCCCTCTGACTGTCAGAGTGACTTTACTGCTGTCCATGACTGACACTCAGGCAGAAGGAGAAGAGAATGAAGAGACCTAAAACACAAATGAAAAGAAACACATCTGATGCCCGGTGCAAAACAAACCTAAGCCATGTTAACAGCATCAGCTGATCTGGATTCGCCCAGTGGTCTGATACCTGCTGTGCACTTTTAAAGCCCCTTCTAAGAATCCGTTACATTATACATGTATTTCAATTACACGCCCTAAACATAAAGCGATATTTTAGATATTTTTTTACCACTGCTGGACACAATATTAGAAAGAGAATTAATGGTAAGTTATGTCAGATCCTTGAATCTAAATACGATCTTAAGACAGTAATGTTAGCTTTCACCACGTTTCATGAAACTCCACTGTTTGAGTGGAAGCAAAAACAACACGGTCTGAACCGGCTTCAGCCGGTTTCTGTCAGTAACAACACCCGGTTTCCAAGGGTATTGCTCAAAACATAGCAAGATATCTACACAGAAAACACTGTTACGCTCTAAAAGTTATGATCACGCTACCTAGAAAGGGAGCACACTAGGTTTTAAGACGCAACCATTATTTGCGGAGCAAAAACGTAAATATGTGTAGCGTAAAACAAAATGTATGGCGTACATTCAGTGTCGAGTCCCGCCAATATAGCGATTAAAAACATGATAAAATGATATTTACCTGAGTTTAAAGACAAATATCCATAATTTAGTACGGCGGTACCGGGAAACGTTAACCGCGCGCTGACGTGCCCATGTTTACATGCACGCGGATCTCCACAACCTCGTTAATGCAACACTGTTAGCTGTGAACCATTTCTTAAAAGAAATGTATCGACGTTAATTTAAGTTTTACGCCTCTCATTTATGTTATACAATGTGCTAAATTGAGAATAAAAATGAGCGGTGAGCAAATCACTTTGTTTTAGGAAATAAAATGAAGGGAGGGCTCGAATGGATCAACTCGACTCCGCCTCTCTGCGTTTTCTGGTCACATATGATTGGCGGAAGAAGTGTTTGACGTTCGATGGGCGGGACTTGTATGGATGGAGTTCATGAAGTTCATTGGCGTAAGATGATATGATCACGATGCAATCAAATTTAGTAATTAATATTAAATCAATTATTAATTTTTTAAATTATTATTTTTTTTTTTACTGAATAACAATTCTTTAAAATAAATAAATAATCTATATCGGAGATTTTAATGGCACTGTATGTTAATGAAGAGTGTTAAGCTACTAGTAGGCTTTTTTATATTGAGAGCATACTTGCAGAAAAATAAATTCACTGTTGGGCGTATAACCATTAAATTTGAAAACTTTGATTCTTTTAGCTGTCTGAACAGGGTCAGAGGACTTCTTTACACTAGGCTGTATTAATATTATGGCTTATAAACCAATAAATAAACCAAACAGATTAAGTTAAGTGCACTCAAAGTAACAAGCCAATCATTATTTTTAATTAATGTTTAGTATATGTGTGTGAAATCAAAAAGGGTGGCAAGGTCAGACAAACCTTTACTGTAAAATCAGGAGACTATTGATTTCTCTGGCCCGCCTTTCAGCAGAATTAACTGGTTGCGTAATGTGGTGCCTCAGCAGGACTGAACACATTCTGCAACTCTGTATTGTGTAACAGAGGTCAGTCTCACTTTCTCACTTTCTCACTCAATAGGGTGAGAAAGTTCAACAAGATAAACCATATCTTCAGTAATAAAGTTTTGCTGTGTCCTTGATTTCATTATGTTTGCCACCACTGGTAGCTTTTCCTGTTCCCACGTGAGCCATTGAGAGTAAGTACAATTGGTCTTTGGAAAGAGCTATAGGGCTATTGCTCCCAGAATGGTGAATGGTGTGTATTCGACAGTGCTTAGCACAACTGAATGAATGGGACTGCAGGATTATAAATATTTAACGAGTCAGGCTCTTTCTCTCTTGTATCATGTTTTCACCCTCCCGCTGTTTGCCCTCGTCTGTGGATAAGATAATAGACAGATAATGAATAAAGTGTGTGTCTATAACTGGTTTTAAATGGTGAATTAGTACAGTGCTAATTCCACCCCCAAAAACATGCAAAAGAAAATAAATATAATGAGGCTTTTTAGATTGCTCTTCTCAGTATGGTTTTTCTTGCTTATTTTTATGCTTCTATTTTTAAGGAAGGAGAAAAAGTGAGAACTCTGAACAACAACAACTGTGGTCATGTCATAAAGAACACTGAGTTTTATTTTTCAACATGTCAAGACCTGTTCAGGAAATATGTTGGGAAATGTGATTAAGGGGGTTTTCTGTCTGAATATGCATTTTACTTTTACATAGGCCTACCTATATATATACAAGAAAGTATATATATATATTCAAAAGTCATTTTAAAGTGTATTAATGTCACAAATTATTGCAGTCTTGGTGTACATAAATTTTTTTAAGAGGTTGTTGTGGTTCTAGTATGAAAAACTCAAAATCATGCAAAAGATTTGAGATTGTAGATGGGGATGGAAGAGCTCCACCCAGGGGAATGATGGTAATAATGCACTCAATTCATAGACTGCAGTGTAGCCTGTAGTCTATCAATTTATGCATATGTTTGCGACATTCATTCATCTTTTTTTCCTAGAGATGATGAGTGTAAAGATGAAGAGTCGTGGTTTGTGGCCTTTAAGCTAAAGTACATCTAATGTATTCAGAGTTCAGTAGAGTTTCAGAGTAGGTTGAGAAGATGCTGTGATGATTAATTCAAGGCATCAGCATTCACTTATGCCATCCCAGTAAAAAGCTGAGAAACACCTTGAATTTTCAGAAAAAGTGTTTGATCTTCAACACATCAGCCCCAAAAGTCCTATCCTGTTGGTAGAGTACTAGTTTAAAAAGTTGTCTCTTTGGGTGTTTCTTCACCAAGGTCTGTAATGTTGAGAGAGTTGGAACATCAACATTTTAAGCAATTTTATTAAAGCTGATTTGCTCTTTTGTATCTTTGCAGAGAAATGCACAGAACTTCATTTTGTGAATAAGCTAATTTTGATGGATTTTCAATTCTGCAAAAAATAGAAGTACAAGCTGACACAGTTTAAAGTCTTTTGGATGTTGTGACATTTTATATCCCACTTCTCCACAGATGAACCAATACAGAATCTTCCTATATAAGCAATTCTCCAAATAATTTATATTTTTAGTATTTTTTTATATATGTATTGGTAAACAAGTAAAAGAGTTTGACTTTCACACTGATTTGTTTCATAATGTTTTTTGCCATAAAAAAGTAATTACTTTAAAACCCTTAATCAAACTCTTAATTTGTATATATCCAGCAGATAGGCTACCATGCTTAATGTCATCATCAATCAAAATCAGAGACTCTGCCAGGGTGGAACACATCATAAGTTTTTTAATGTAGATCAGATGCCATTATAATGGATCCGACATCATTCAGAGGCCATTTGCACTTCAGGACTGCATGCGGTTTGCTTCATTTGCACATCAGACACTAGATGTTGATGACAAGCCTTTACGTGTGACCTTCCCATTTCAATTACTGTCAGTGTGGCAAGCAGAGGAGGCTTCAAACTATGCATGCAAACATTCAAATGCAACTGGAGGTCCAAACATACATTGAATAACAGAAACAAAAGTATGTTCACTTTGTTCATCCCATGCACTTTTTGTTGTAGGTCTCACACAAAGGAATAACCACAACATAAAAAAGGAACAGAAAATAGAAATGAGAGATCTGATTAAATACAGTTCACATTCATTTACATGAACAAGTGGTGTGATTCACTCTGAATGCTCCCATTGGCATTTTTAAGACTAATTGATGCAGACTGTTCACTGAATTAGAATTAGACTGGTATTCGTGTAATTGAATAACAAGGACAAGCCAGAGGGCTTATTTCAATCTTAATTTTGTTCTGTTTCAAGAGACTTAAGTTGAACGGCCAGCTTTATCAAAGTTTTAATAATAAGCATTTATGGTCAATTCTATGAAATGGTATAATAGTTAGTCTATAAAAATGTGTGATATTTATAGTCAAGTCACCTTTATTTATATAGCGCTTTAAACACGATACATTGTGTCAAAGCAACTGAACAACATTCATTATAGTCTAGATGGAAATAAGGGTCCACGCGCACCCCCCAGCTTTAATATGCCACCTGATTTTTTTAAAAGTGTCTATTTTCATAATCTGCCAGGTGCCAAGCTGAAATAATGTCCCAAAGGGTTCTTTTTTAACCCTTTGCTGCACCCGACCGGAACCCGAAAAATCTAAAAGTGATATAGAAAGAGGCATAACATTAGAAGTAAACAACATACAGAGACAAATGAACACATTTTCCCATACAATTCTGACCCCAGGAATTTAATGGAATGGTTATTTTCGACATTTGACAACATATTGACCTTATTTCTGGACAAAAATAGCAAAAAATGGCCAAAGATGTGTAGAGGATCAACTATTTTTTCGTTTTCTCAAGCGCATGGGGTGATTTTTTTTTCACAACATATTATTTCTTTATCATTCAAGTGTCTATTATAAGATTAAATTGGGTACCAAGCTGAAACAATGTCCAAAATGCTTAATTTTTAACCCTTTGCACCAAACCCGAAAAATCTAAATATGATTTAAAGTGGCATAACTTTTGATGTAACCAACTTGCAGAGACAAATGGACACATTTTTCAATACAATTCTGACCCCAGAAATTGTTATTTGTCATGTTTTATAACATCTTGACCATCTGTGGTCAAAAAGAGCAAAAAAAAGTTCATTTGACAGCATTTTATTATACTTAACAGCCTGAAATAGGGTTTATTTGAACCTTTTACTTCACCTATCCTGAACCTGAAGATATTTAAAATAGTTTTACTTTTGAAGTTAACAAAACAAAGCAAATTAGCTTAAATAAATTAAATAAATAAATAAATAAAAAAACTAAAAATGGTCCAAAAAGTTGACTGAGCATAAACTGCAAGTTTTTGAATTTTGGGGCTTTGCAGTTGTGGGTCGTCGGTTGGTACCTGCAGATCGCCATGGAAAAATTTCAGTAAGTATTTGAAACTATAATGGTATATATATATATATGGTATAAACTACCATACTAATGAGTATGGTAATTTTACAACACTCAACACATGCCGGTGGGGAGGGCAAGCGAGAAGCTATCATATCTAAACAGTATATGAGATATGAGACTCTGTAAAGACATCAGTTCACCATACCACATGAGGGATATTTGTGAACAGATTCCATTGAAATATGAGTTTGTCTCTGTGAGTTGGTTACATCAAAAGTTATGCCACTTTAAATCATATTTAGATTTTTCGGGTTTGGTGCAAAGGGTTAAAAATTAAGCATTTTGGACATTATTTCAGCTTGGTACCCAATTTAATCTTATAATAGACACTTAAATGATAAATAAATAATATGTTGAAAAAAAAAAAAAGAAATCACCCTATGCGCTTGAGAAAACGAAAAAATAGTTGATCCTCTACACATCTTTGGCCATTTTTTGCTATTTTTCTCCAGAAATAAGGTCAATATGTTGTCAAATGTCAAAAATAACCATTCCATTAAATTCCTGGGGTCAGAATTGTATGGGAGAATGTGTTCATTTGTCTCTGTATGTTGTTTACTTCTAATGTTATGCCTCTTTCTATATCACTTTTAGATTTTTCGGGTCCGGTCGGGTGCAGCAAAGGGTTAAAAAAAGAACCCTTTGGGACATTATTTCAGCTTGGCACCTGGCAGATTATGAAAATAGACACTTTAAGGATTTAAAAAAATCAGGTGGCATAAAAGCCGGGGAGTGCGCGTGGACCCCTATTTCCATCTAGACTATTAGGAAAACAGTGTGTCAATAATGCAAAATGACAGTTAAAGACAGTTCATCATTGAATTCAGTGATGTCATCTCTGTTCAGTTTAAATAGTGTCTGTGCATTTATTTGCAATCAACGATATCGCTGTAGATGAAGTGACCCCAACTAAGCAAGCCAGAGGCGACAGCGGCAAGGAACCAAAACTCCATCGGTGACAGAATGGAGAAAAAAACCTTGGGAGAAACCAGGCTCAGTTGGGGGGCCAGTTCTCCTCTGACCAGACGAAACCAGTAGTTCAATTCCAGGCTGCAGCAAAGTCAGATTGTGCAGAAGAATCATCTGTTTTTTTGTGGTCTTGTCCCGGTAGTTGTCTGGGACAAGGTCTTTACAGGGGATCTGTATCTGGAGCTGTAATTGTCCTGATCTCCACTGTCTTTCAGGGCTGTACAGATCCTTTCTAGTGTAGATGCCATTCTTCTAATGATGTGGCTGGCAAAGTTGAACATCATTAGCGCCAGCATGAATAACAATCTTACTGTATTTACGTTTAGCATTAGCCAGCACTTTTAAATTTGCTAAGATGTCAGGCGCTCTGGCTCCCGGTAAACATTTTATTCTATATTCACGTTCCGTACAATAGAATCACCAATAACTAGAGCACTTTCATCAGGTTTCTCAGTGGGTGCATGAGTGGGGAGAACCTGTTTAATGTATTGATCGGAACAGAAGAGCAGTGTTTTGACCAAGGGGCAAGGAAGTCGACCGGAAGTTGAAGTCGGGTGGGGGCTGCCATCTTTTAGCAGAACTTCACTTGCGTTAGCATTCCCATTGACTCCCATTCATTTTGGCGTCACTTTGACAGCGAATAACTTTACATCTGAGGCGTTTAAAGACTCTGTTTGTCCATTATTTATTTCTAAAGATACACGACAATGTATAAAGGGCTCCATTACCTTCTATGTTACATTATGGCCCCGTATAAACAGTTTTTGTAAAAAATAGGCTAACGATTGCGTCATAACCACTCGACTCTCTGTCGCATTACCGTACAGACAGGAGGAGAAGCTCGCAGGCAATTAACTTAATATGGCGTACTGTCGTTACATTTTAAAATACTATACAAAATAATTAATCAGAATACTTACTCCTACTCACACACGACAAAGAACTCCCCGCTCAAGCTCGCCGTCTCTGCAAGATTAACGATGGCAGTTTTCACGCACAGCTACTAGAAGATTTACATCTGCCAGACAGGTTGCTGACGTCGTCAAGCTTCGTTTGAGTCTGCGCGTCAGAAACGGAAGTGCTAAAAAACGCTAAAACTGGGCTTCATTTGTCTCAATTGAGTTCCAATGGGGTCGCTGTGTCCATTTCTTTTACTGTCTATGGTTTTGACCCACGACTGCGCTGCTTCACTGTCACCCAGTTGCCCTGCTGCAGGGGCTCTGTTTCCGGAACAGAACAATGTAGGAATCCCTAAGCTAGTTAAAGTGACATTCAGCCAAATATGGTGACCCATACTCAGAATTCGTACTCTGCATTTAACTCATCCGAAGTGCACACACACAGAGCAGTGAACACACACACACCCGGAGCAGTGGGCAGCCATTTATGCTGCGGCGCCCGGGGAGCAGTTGGGGGTTCGGTCGTGGTATTGAAGGTGGAGAAAGCACTGTATATGCACTCCTCCCACCTACAATTCCTGCCAGCCCGAGACTCGAACTCACCTTTCGATTGAGAGTTTGACTCTCTAACCATTAGGCCACGACTTCCCCATAAAAGCTAGATGCATCCAAAGCTGTATCTCGAGCCCTAACATTCTTACTGTCCTCAATTATAGTTTGGATGCGTGTCTCTAATTCTGAAATCTTCTTTGTCAGCCTAACTATTTCCCTGTATTTATCACATGTGAATCCCTCATCTGCGACAGGGATAGATAAACTGTACATGTGGCAAGAGGTGCAAATAACAATAGAAGGAGAAGCCATTACTCACCGTGCTTGATGAAATATTCTTACTGCAGTTGTTTGATGAACTTGTGAAAAACTGAAGCGAGAGAGAGGAGAGGAGAAAAGAAAACAGCAATACGTTCGAATGAAAACGCTATTGACAAGCTTACGAGTGCTAACGCTTTGCAGGTGTCCTGCACTCATGGAAATAAAATAAAAGTGAACGATCAAAATTAATCTGATAAGATTGTTTGATAGTATCAGAAACATGGTGTGAATTAAGTTATATTTATCACACAAAAAAACAGAGAGTGATAGCAAGATAAAGATTCTAGAGAAAAATAAAAATAAAATAAAAACAGCTAACACGGAGCTACCATTAGCTACAGAAGGCCAACAGGAAGTAGAGAAAACACTGTCCAGAATCATTTGAGTCAGTTCAGGAGTTCAAAGTGGTTTCGCGAATCATTTGAGTCAGTTCGGGAGTTCAAAGCGGGTTCACGGATCATTTGAGTCAGTTTGGGGATCGCAAATCATTTGAATCAGTTCGGGAGTTCGGAGCGTGTTCGCGAATCATTTGAGTCTGATCGCGAATCATTTGAGTCAGTTCGGGAGTTCGGAGCGGGTACGCGAATCATTTGAGTCTGTTCGGGGAGTTCGGAGCGTGTTCGCAAATCATTTGAGTCAGTTTTGGGATCGCGAATCATTTGAATCAGTTCGGGAGTTCGGAGCGTGTTCGCGATTCATTTGAGTCAGTTCGGGAGTTCAAAAACGGGTTCGCGAATCACTTGAGTCAGTTTGGGAGTTCAAACCGGGTTCGCGAATCATTTGAGTCAGTTCGGGAGTGGGGAGCGGGATCGCGAATAATTTGAATCAGTACGGGAGTTCGTAGCGGGTTCGCGGATCATTTGAATCAGTTCGAGATTTCAGAGCGGGTTTGCGAATCATTTGAGTGAGTTTGGGAGTTCGGACCCACACAGCAAAATGACTCCGCGGCAGATCGGCCGTGGAGGTATCGGACCCTATCTCAGTCCACTTGCGAGCAATGACGGATCCGAGATGAAGGCTCATCGCGGACTTGCCGTTGCTCCGCGCTGCATCTGCGATTAAAACCTTACCTCCACGGCGGGTCCGTTTGGGACCCGCAAATTGAAACATATATCTGCCACGGACCCACAACGGACTCATAAAAATACTGTCTCATCTGGCCTGGGTCCATTTTGGATCTGTTTATCTCATTTTCAAAATCCCTTCTGTTCTTGCTGTAGGATAAAATAGGATAAACTAAATTGTAAGATACTATGGCAAAATAAACCTAAGCTTAAATCTGCATTGCCTTGCATTTTTAACCGAACAATATTGTAAATAAGCCTAACAGAAAAGTTTCAATACAAGACATAAATTTACTGTACAAAAATAATCACTACTCAATGGAAATATAAAATTGACATTTGCATTTATTAAGTTATAGGTTATAGCCTATTCAGTTTTTTGTCAAGTAGCCTATGTTGGCTAGGCTAATCTACATTCATTTTATGGTCAAAACCTAATTTAATGCTTTATACTGTAGACCTAGGTCGGTGCAAACATAAAAATATTTTATCTATTAGACCACAACTTCAATGAAATGTTGCACTGCACAGCATCAGAAAATGAATAACTGGTGAACGACAAGAGGTTCAATAAAAAGATGGTTTATTGTTTAAACATTTCTTTTACTCCGTTTGTGTGGATGGAGGTGGGACACGTCTCCTCGTTGCCCGATCTGCCGCCAGGTTGAACCACCTGATTGCATGCTTGGTGACCTCTGCATCCGTGGCTGACTGGGTCACAGTGTTTTTCCTCACAGCACCTGTAATCAAACAGACAGATATGTTTATGGTATGTAGCGTCCAAAGCCAAATATGCTTACACAGTACAATATTTGAGATGGGTATGAAGGAGATTAAATTAAAAAGAAACGTAAATTTACAAAGTTGTGCAGGTTAAAATAAGAGGAGGGTAAACTATGAATTCATGATCCAGGTAAGGTGTGCGAAGCATTTCGTTATCGGTCATTAAAAAAGACATCCAAAATGTTCAAACAATATCAGTGGTATTAAATGGTCCCTTGATCAGAGCACATATTGTATGTGGATAAATCAATGTGGTTTTGTAATATTTTAAGTTTGTTAAGGTCCTATAACATTCTATTTGGAGGTTAACTCTTAACATTACATTACATAAACCGGTGGATAAATTCTATTTTTGACATTTTAGCAGTGGGTAAACTCCATTTACTTGCATTTAGTCCTGGTTTACATTACATTACATTTAGTTAGTTTATTCAAAGCGACTTAACATTCAAGCTATATGTTGCAGCACAGACCTTAAGGGTTAGGTTAACCATTCCAAAATCAACACTTAATTAAAATACAATTCACATGGTAAATTACAACCCATACAACTTCCATCAGTATGTATTATTAATATTATTATTATTATAGAGATCCAAGATAAATGTACACGAGCAAAGTTATCAGAACGACCAGGCAGCCAATACGTTTGCATGCATTTACTTTGATAACATGATGGGCTTGTTGCCCACACCTGGGGTACATTTCTCTTGACAGGAAAATTCACTGTGATACCAATCCCTAAACTTCGACCGTAGTTGAATTTTTATGCACAAGTGCAGGTACGCCACTGTTTCACCACAAGACTGTGCCGGAAGTTGGCATCTCCATTTTCTAGAAGTGCACTTATGGTCAACACCGTTTACAGTGACAGCGACAAACTGAAGGAATCAGACGGAGGGAGTCTCACAGCAGTTTTGAAGATTTACCGCATGTCAAAAAGGTAGGCTTTTTATTATTATCATTATTGCACTGCTTGATAATTAACAGGAATATTTTTAGTAGCTTACTTTTTCCTACTAAATAAGTGACCGTGTCCGTCCGTTTTTACTGATTCACTAACTATTGCATTGTGTTAAACATAACATCAGGCATAGGCCAACCTGATTGAACAATTTGCATATGCAAAGTAGCCATCAGCTGCTCAGGGAGATACTAGGTTTGATTTTGAGTTGCCAAAGAGGGTAACACTTTTTAATAACGTTCAGTTGTAAGTCATTTATAAGTCAGTGGTTAAATAATGATGAAATAATCATTTACAAAACATCCCTAAATAATTAGCAAGTGATATACTATCATTTAATGTATGTTTTGTAAATTTTGTTACAAGTCATTTGCAAATGGCTTGTACATGATTAACTATCAGGGTTAGTACAGATTCTGTCAAATGAAATTCCAGGACTTTCAAGGACTTATATACTTAATATCATGCTCATAACCATGTGAAAAAGCTCTTTATCTCAGACGGGGTGCAGCGTTAATTGTGTACAATTATTTTGATATTGAAATCATATTTTTTTAATACTTTTAATTAGGCATGCACCGATACCACATTTTGAAATAATTTTCTGAAATACATTTTTGAATATAAATGTAACCAATCCCTGAATTTTCACTGCATTTGTAATTTTTAAATGTATTAGTAGATAAACCAAAAGAATATAAATCATATTAGTTGGCTTAATTTGTTCATCAAATATATGTTTCTTTCAGTTATTTGCATGCTTAATTAATTGTATGAGCCTCTGTTACTTTCACTATTCATTCTATTGCTCTATCATATTTTATCTTTCAATTAATAGTACATCACATATGTAGAGCTGCTCCAGAAGGGTTAGGGCTGTGGATAGGGTCAGTGATACTAATGTTTAGACAAGAGTGAAATATCAATTGTTTAATCCAATTTTTATACTACAGCAATTAATGTGAATTTATTTTAATTATGTAAATTATGTTATTTTTTTTACACTTTAGATTAGGGGATGCAGAAAGTGTTGTAAATCATTTACACATCATCTACGACATACAAAAAAAAAAAATTAATATCATTTAGGAAACGCAAAGTCACGTTTAGTAAAAGATTAGTTAATCGATTGTCTAAAAAAAAGGCTGCACGGTCATAATGGTAAGATGGTTGCAATGGTTTTTAAGGCTGCCCTAACATTTACAAACTATTGACTTTGAATGCATTTAATATCACTTTGAATTATATACTTACTGAAAAGCAAGGTCTTCGTTGCCATCCTACTGAAGGGCTTTTTGTTATTAACACCCTTCCAGCTGATCTGATGAGACACCTCATCTGTGAAGAGCCGGCCCAGAATGTTCCAGGTCACCCTCTTCACATCCTGGCCTCCAATGGTGGCCAAAGAAGAAATCTAAAAGGCAAAGACATTTTTTTTAGTCAGGAAGGTAAACATTTCTAAGCTCAAGTTGAATTTAAAGGTGCATTTAAAATGTTTTTGGCCTTTTGAAAGCATCCAGAAATGTAGAAAAACATAGAAAACTTTTGTGAAAAGAAAAAAAAAAAAAAGAGAGTCAAACCACCGAGTTTGGCAGCATTCCTCCTCCACACTTCTAGTCCTAACCACTTACATACGGGTAAAAGTACTCTGGGTTTGGGCCGAACTCCGAGCCTTTCCCCTGGACAGCATGCCATATACACATTAACCTGTACCCCCTCTAATTGTATGCAAGTGTGAACTCGTGAAACATGTAACGTATTTTCCGCACTATAAGGCACACTTAAAAGCCTTTAATTTTGTCAAAAAATGACAGTGCGCCTTATAATCCAGAGCGCCTTACATATGAATCAAGGCACTCTGTCAAAATGTTGACATTCCATCTAGTGGATGCCTAACGCAAACCCAGTCAAATGTTTGACTGCAGTTATCCTCTATTCTATGCGCTTTATAATCCGGTGCGCCCTATATATGAAAAAAGTTCTAAAGTAGGCCATTCATTGAAGGTGCACCTTACAATCCGATGCGCCTTATAGCGCGGAAAATACGGTACTTGGATCACACCCTCATGGACCTATTCCACCTTTACAATAATAATGATGGACAATCAATTAACCCTATGGCACCATCCAGTAAGAAAACTCACCACTCTCTGTTGAGCTGGGCCATTTGACGGTTCCTTTAGAAACATTTCAAATGCCTCCACTGCCTCCAATTGTTCCAGGGGAAACTGGATATTTTCAGGCATCTCAACATCTGGCCCCAGGGTGCTGTTCAGCATGCTGCTGAGGTAGTTCACCTTTGCCACAAGCTGGTCTTGTTGGTGTTTAATGGTTTCAAGCAGGCTAAGGATGTGGAACTCAGCCGCTGTTGACAAACATGAAATATAGCTCAAATGTAGTGTATAAAATATATCACGTGTTTCAGTGTTTATCCTTATTATTCATAATACTGACATTAGTTAATGACAAGTTATTGTCAAAGTTTGAAGAAAATGTGATGGTTGTGGGAATTTTTTCCAAAATCTTTGGCACAGAATGACCCTCCAGTATTTGTCAGTTATTGCTCACCAGAGCAGGGAATGGTATCAGCCATTCTTCCCTCTCGCCATGTTGGTGTGTAGGTCAGGCTTGAACAGGATTCCTCTGCTGTCTGCGTGTTGAGGGCTGGAGCAGAGGGAGGAGGGAGTTGTGGAGGGACTGCCATTGCTGGGCCATAGTAAGGTGGGCGGTGTGTGAGAGGGGGACATTTTTTATTCAATGGTAGTAATCTTTTAACCATGACAGATAATACACACAGGACCCTTTCTATTCACTAATATTTCCGAAATCATTCCCTACCTTGAGTAACTCTCCGCATGTTAAATGCGGGTGTTGGGAGTTGAGGTGGTGAAGGGTGTTGCTGTCCTGCCCCATAGTCTGGTGCTAAGGGAGAGAAATTGGTATTAAATGGTTGTGATCTGTTAACCATGGTAGGCTGCAAGGCTTGCAAGCTACAGGGCAAAACAAAGGCAGACAAAAAAAAATCTCTTGTCATGCTGAACATGAATTTGGTATAAACTACCTACTTCAACCCCATGAATGGATTGAAGTTGAAAACCTGAGATGGTAATGCAGATGCAGTCTATTGATTTGAAACAGACTGACCATTGCTGTGTTAATATAGATTGGGCCACTGTATTCAATATTATTTCGGAGACCAGTTTTTACCTAGACAGTTTTCTCCAGGTTGAGGAGTAGTTACTCTGCTGCCTGGCACTCTGCAAGATGATGGAGCTGAAGGAATGGATACAAGGAGAGGGGAATATCTTTAGCACTAAGAATGTTAACCATATCTCTAATATTAATATTATGATTTGTTATTGTGATGTTAAAGAGATTTTTCCTTACTCTTCCAGTGCAATTGTCTTAGGGATGAGGCTTCAACTGATACGCCAGGCAAGCTGGAAGGTCGTGGCATCCTCAGAGATGCAAAGTCACCATTTTCTGGCTCTTCTTCACTCTCATCAGAGTCCCCAAAACGATGGCTGTTAAGCAACCATTATGGTTATTGCA
This sequence comes from Carassius auratus, assembly GCF_003368295.1. Lineage (NCBI taxonomy): Eukaryota > Metazoa > Chordata > Actinopteri > Cypriniformes > Cyprinidae > Carassius > Carassius auratus. The sequence continues at coordinate 993,293 of NC_039262.1, read as the reverse complement.
ATCCCAAAATTGCCAAATATACATAGTAACAAGCATCTCTGGTCTATTTTTGAATGCTGAGGGAAGTTACCTTCCTATTACTGTAGAAACATAACAAAAACAAGACCGAACACACTTACACTGGCTTCCTGAATCTCTTCTCTGGCAGCTTACCCTCCTGCTCTGCGGCAGAGGTGTTGCAGCCATTCTGATATTGAGTCATAAGCCTAATGGCATCTCTGTAGTCGTCTAAAATTGAATGTGTTAAAATGAACACGAGTTTCAAATTAGCTGCAAAGCTGCACAGAACATGCCAATAATAATAATTATTACTATAGATATATATTGAATATTTTAAACAATGCAAGGCCAAGACAATCAATTTCATATGCAATTTCAGAACATAGAAATAATACGTTATTCCAAGCAAAAGGAGAAGCAACCATTAAATCATTTTTAAACAAGAATTTTATGAATTGGCATACCACAAGTTCTTACGACCTTTACATCATATCTTGGCCAGTTTGGCTCATGCTTCTCCTCGTTAGCAACTGCCCTTTTCACACGTTCAGTGCTCTTAAAGCTGGGCCAGTACACCATCCCGTCATCATACCAGTCAACTGGCACAACAGCCATGTCCTCGCTCGCTTGAAATTCAATTAGATGAAAAGGCATCCTTAATGTAGAAAGAAAGAAAAGAGGTATTTATTAATCATCAAAAAGGAATAACATAAACTAAAGCATGCACAAGTGTACAGTGTATACAAATAAGCAAGTAAGATGGGCTGAAAGTTAACCTGATGGTGCCCCAGGGTGGGAAGAAGTAAAAGGAAAGAAAATGTACAGATTATAATAGTTAGGTAGAACTTCAGCACAACCTTAAAGTAGGGTACTATTAAAATTTTTTGGAAGAATGTGTTGTGGTTTTGTTTCAAAATCTAAAAAAAAATAATTGCATAATGCTTATAATTTAGTGGACTATGTACAGTCAGGTAGTGATAAAGGTGGGACATTTGTCAAATTGCATGTTAAATTCATCTTAAAATATAATTTCCCCTGGCATATTGAGGGATAATATGTCATCTCATAATTTACAACAAATATGTTCATTCTGTCAGAGTTGAAGGGGTAGGTATAGAATGGAGACTGCCGGGAAAATTCAGTGTAAATAGCGTACACACACCATTATCATTTTGGATAAGCTGAAGAGGGTGGGCAAGTGTTCTCAGAAAGAACTCTGTCTTCTGCCCCTACTCCTGTCATGTCCATATTAATCATGTCTGTCCTAATTTGATTAAGTCTTATTTGAACGTCTACACGTGTCCTTCGCCTTAAGGTTGATAAGAAGACAGGCTCAGTCTTTCTATTCATTTTTGTTCTAAAAGAGAAATTTCAAGAGAGACAGGTTGCAATCAGGTGTGTAAAATGTATAATTGTTTCTAATTTTGTATTTAAATAAATACATTGTTAAATGGTGGTGTTGTCTGTTTCGTTGCTACACACTAGACAAGAAGAAAGAAACTTCTATTAGTAATTATTTTATATTATATGATTAAAAAAGGTTTATCAAATATAAATCAAGTAATGAAGATCATAGACATAATACAAAAAACCCCATTAAGCTACACTTGAAATTATGAATTTGTATGTGTATAAATATTATTTATGAATGTACATGTTAAATAATGAAATGTGTATACATATACACACAGAAAGAAATGCCTAGTATGACGTAATCATATTTATTAAACATACATTAACATACTTTTCATTTAAATATTAAAAGTCCTGTCTAAAAGAAAAAAAAGAACATCTCTTCAGTGACCTTTATTTAAAATCATATTTTGCTATCAATTACTTTAGTTTTACATTAGCAGTACTTAAATACATTCTTGTCTTAGTTTAATAAAGCAGCTGTAACTTTTGAAACAAACTTGGTATTTGTTGTTCTGAAATCAGAATGATCTACAACAATCCTGACGTAGAAGAGGTTCTCGCACTGTTTAACCATGCCTGGAAGTCACTGCTGCATTAAAAACTGCTCCAGTACCTCACACGATACATATGGAAACATAGGAACAATGGAATACAGTTTTTTTTAGGTTACACCAAGCGCAAAACAGCGGTATTTGGAGAAGCTCTCAGGCATCCAAAATGTCGACCCCTACGAGCTCCCTGCAGCAGCACAGAGACCTGGACCATACCTCCATGCACACATATGGACATTGGGAATTATCTTGTTTTTGGTGTAAGTTACTACACAATTCAGGAGTTTAAAAGCCACAAGTCTTTGGAAAGTTACGCGGCTTTCTGCTGTGGATGGGTCCATCTACAAGCCTCCAGGTGACAAAACAGCGTTGTACTGGCCAAAGTAATTTTATTCCCATGCGTTTTGGAGGGTTGTAATTACATTGCATTTAGCAGACACTTCTTGACCAAAATGACAAAGTAACTTAAATAACTGCGACTGTTTCATAAACACTAGATTGTAACGAGATTTTCGGTGTACACAAACGTTTCCAGCATGTTTTGATGTAGGCTAAAGCTGTGTATGTTTAGTTATAATTTGATTTTAGCCCAATGACACATACTGTACCAGGTTTTTGTGTTGGGGGCTGCAAAGTGGACAAACCAGTTCTGGGTTGGCTAGGGTAGTTAAATGTGTGATTGCAAGATGTAAATGTCCTGGTTAGATTAAAGCCATTAACAGAGTGAACGCAAGGAGACTTGCATTGTAAACAATATAATTCACAATGTCCATATATGTGCATGGAGGTATGGTCCAGGTCTCTGTGCTGCTGCAGGGAGCTCGTATGGGTTGATATTTTGGATGCCTGAGAGCTTCTCCAAATACCGCTGTTTCCCGACATAATAAATGCGCAAAAATTAAAGAACTCTGAAATGTTTAGTCGAGCCTCTGTGAAGTTCTGAAGGCGTTGCCCCTGGCGACCGATAGCGTGTCCTACCATCATGGCCGACCGGCACAGACCTAGGCCGCAAGGAAGTCGACCGGAAGTTGAAGTCGGCTGCATGCTGCCATCTTGTAGCAGAACTTCACTTGCGTTAGCATTCCCATTGACTCCCATTCATTTGGGCGTCACTTTGACAGCGAATAACTTTACATCTGAGGCATTTAAACACTCCGTTTGTCCATTTTTTATATCTAAAGATACACGACAATGTATAAAGGGCTCCATTACCTTCTATGTTACATTATGTTACAGTGGTTATGACGCAATCGTTAGCCTATTTTTTTTTTACAAAAACTGTTTATACAGGGCGTATAAACAGATTTTGTAAAAATAGCCTAATGATTGCGTCATAACCACTGGACTCTCTGTCGCATTACCGTACAGACAGGAGGAGAAGCTTGCAGGCGATTAACTTAATATGGCGTACTAGCGTTACATTTTAAAATACTATACAAAATAATTAATCAGAATACTTACTCCTGCTCACTCACGCCAAAGAACTCCCCGCTCAAGCTCGCCGTCTCTGCAAGATTAACGATGGCAGTTTTCACGCACAGCTACTAGAAGATTTACATCGGTCAGACAGGTTGCTGACGTCGTCAAGCTCCGTTTGAGTCTGCGCGTCAGAAATGGAAGTGCTAAAAAACGCTAAAAATGGGCTTCAATTGTCTCAGTTGAGTTCCAATGGGGTCGCTGTGTCCATTTCTTTTACTGTCTATGCTCAGACCCAGGGGGGCAGGGTTTCATATTTTTTTGAAGCACCCCTGGGTGCCGCCATTGACCCAACATGACTCTTCTCTGGCTGGTGCACTGCTGAGTCCCACGCAGCCTAAATGGAACCACTGTATAGGACAGTTCTGATTATCGCAAGCAAACATGTCATAAAGCTCTTCAGGCTGTCTGCAAAAGCACCACAACACAGCCTTTTCACATGCCCTTCTTTTGGGCTGGAGGGTGTTACCTTGACCAGTCTCTCTGCTCGTAAGGATCAAGTCCTTTGATTCTCTTTATGTTCTCGTCATATCTCATCTTTGCTTTAGGATTTAGTTTTGGGCGGTATGGTCCGACAATGTTTTCTTTAGCCCGCTGCATTTTGTAGGATTATATTCTGTTTTTTCACGCTAATTTTTCATCATTTTCATGCCAGAACACTAGCCTGCTATGCCAGATGTCAACTGGCCAAACATACCAATAATTCTTTGCGTTCTGATGACGTTGCCGCCCACGGCGCCCAGTTGGTCAAATGTGTTGTAGTGATGGGAAGTTCGGATCATTTTACCGACTCGGACTTTTGAGTCTCGTTCAGCAAAATGAACGAATCTTTTTTCGAGTCATTTCGTTCATTTTAGCAAAATGTTATTAAAATATTAAGTGCTACCTCCCCAACACATCTAGTACTTATGCAAACGTTGATCACACAACAAACAATACAAAAAATAAAATGCTATAAGATACAGAAAAAAAATATTAATTCTTTACCTGGGTCTTCAATCTGTGATTAGCTCATCTCACCTCTTATCTGACAAGAAGTCTTCGGGTTTAAGTCATTCCTTAATAACATGACAGACCCATAGGCAAAACCAACGCGGTCTTGAGCCGGAAAGAGAATTGATTAGTTCATCTCATGAGTCTCGGGTCGAGTGTGACTCGTTCCTTAATCACGTGACAGCCCCATACGCAAAACTAACGCAGTCTTGAGCCGGAAAGAGAATTGATTAGTTCATCTCATGAGTCTTTCAGGTCGAGTTTGACTCGTTCCTTAATCACGTGACAGACCCATGCGCTATTTCTGACATTTCTGTCACTGTGTTTTTGTTACTGTTTGTTGAGGATCTATGGTTTGTTATTCTTTATAAATAAATAAAACCCTGTTAAAAATAACATATTGATTAATTTGTCTTCTTGACTGTCTATCGGTAAATAAACACTAGGCTATATAATAATATAATAATCCAAGTTTACAATAAAAAGTATTTATAGAATAGTTTGTTAATTTTTACTCCAATTTTGAGTTTGCTGGTATAATAATTGCTTTTCCTAGGCAGACTTGACATATTGGTGTAATATATGTATAAGAAGATTTCTCAAAAAAGGACATACATTAAAAGCAAATAACATTTTGAATTAGAATTATTAATGTTAGTTTAAGACATTAAGGTTATGATAACTTCAGCTTTAACAGTTTTAACCCAGCTCAGAGTGAGGAGTTTCAGATCCTGGTGTGACTGCCAATGCAGGGCCCATGTTTTGGGAAGACTTTGACAAAAGGGTAGCAAGTTTGAGGCCTTCTGCTACCTCTTCTAAGACCTCAGATGCTATGATGGAGATGCGGGCCAACCTTGCAGAGCCACTCTTACCCCGCACATCAGACCCTCTGGCCTGGTGGAGGAGATGTTCACCAGTATACAAAAGCCTTTCTGAAGTCACAAAGACAAGACTTTGCATTGTGGCCACATCCGTGCCATCTGAAAAAAATGTTTCTAAAACTGGGCAGATTATCTCAGATAGAAGAACTCACAGACTCAGCCCATCCAAGGTCAGGGAGCTTGTTTTTTTATTAAAATGCAAACATGAATAAAAAGCAAGTCCTAAAAATATAACCACAGTGTGTTTTTTATTTTAAAGCTTATTAATTTTTATTTATTTAGAAAAAGACTAGCTTGTTGTGCAATATTTTTGTTTTTGTGATTTTAAAGGTAATTTGTTATTGTTATAAGGCTCCGTAGCTTTAGTATCTCTTAATTTTCATTTATTTTTTATTCAAATGGTTAAATTATTTTGGGAATAGTTATCCTCTTTGATATAAAGTTTTTATTTTGGCACAAAAGTGTTATTTATTTTAAAACGCATTCATTTAAAATTATTATGTAAAAAAAGCAAAGCTTGTTGTGCAATATTTAGTTTTTCTTTTTTTTATATTGTACTTTTAAAGTTCATTTGTTAAGGTTATTAGACCCTGTGGCTTTGTTATCTTTTAATTTTTATTTCATTTTTAATTATTTACATTTTTATTATTTTAATTTATTTTGGAATAGTTGTCCTCTTTGTTACAAAGCTTTTCTGACACAAAAATAAACAATAAACAACAATTCAAAAGTATGTACACTGTGTTTTTTTAATGTTTATAAAGTGTCATATGTCAAAAAAGTAGGGTTTACACAGACAATCTGATTTAATAACTGCACAACTAAACAAAAACAAACAAACAAACAGACAGAAAAAGATCAACATTTTAAGCATAACCAACTCTTTATTTCCACATTCAGTGTTATGGAAAAGTACCACCATGACAGAAATTAAAAGCAACAATTTGAAACCAGAAATGCATCACGTTACCGTAAGAGTAAATAATACTAATAATAAATAAGTACTACGCACCAATTTTGTAAGGAAAGTTCTAAATTAACTAATTACTCTAGCCAATGTTGTCACATCACGGGACAAAAGAAGGACCCGAAGAACCGAAAGATGAACTATTCAATTCTCTGCATTCTTTTACAGTCTATGGTTTAAGCGTATGGGTCTGTCACGTGATTAAGGAATGACTCGACCCGAAGACTCATGAGATGAACTAATCAATTCTCTTTCCGGCTCATATTGTATTGGGTTTAGCGTATTGGGCTGTCACGTGATTGAGGAACGAGTCAAAATGAACGAATCGTTCAAGAACGACACACCACTATTGTTGGCGATCTCAAAAGTGACAGACAGAGACGAAAGCCGCGACATGAAATCCTCACTCACGTGGGCCCCGTAAAATATGACAAATAGTTTGTTGGAAATTAGCATTGTGGACACTGAATTTGATGAATTTACTGTTAATCAGACCCCAGACGACACAAGAAGCAAATGTAGAGAACACTGCGGTGCCTCTGCCCATGACTCCCCGCTGCAGGAGACGCTGTATTCCTCCGACACGCTGTATAAACCATACTGTTTTTAAACCGTTTTCCAGGTTAACTGGGCTGCATAGCGCTTAAAACCAACATGAAAAGAGTAACTTAGCTAGTAATGTTCACTTAGCGTTTTGTTTTGTTGTTAAACTGTGTAAAATGAGCGGTGACCTTAAATAACCGGTCTATTTGCTGGATGGTTTCAAGCTAATAGACGGCAGCTAACATTAGCAGATAAGCCCGCACTTTTTGACATTCAAACAGGCGGCATATTGTCTGAACCAACTCAAACAGTGATTAAAATGCCGAAGCTTAATTTTCATTATAAAGATGATGGCAGATAAACCCCCCCCCCCCCCCACACACACACACACACACGAGACGAAAATAACAAAAATGCAAAATTAATAATGCACAGCTAACGTTAGCTAGAAGCTAGCGCTAAACCATTTTCCACAAGTGAACATGTTAAAGTTGTCCTAATATCAAACAACGTCATTATAATCATTAATATACATTATGCTTTAAAACCCAATGTTTACTGTGAATGTCGCAATATATCAATAAATCAATACTTACTCAAAAGAGGGTTAAGCGCAACCGTATCCCAGCAAAGAAATTCTCGATTGATGTCGGCCCTCAACCGTTGCAGTAAAGGCGCGTCCGCGTCCGAGAATCCGACACGGGTCCGCTCAGGATCCGCTGTTTGACGGAGCTGCACGGAGGCGGAGCTGATCAGTGTTGCCAGATTGGAAATGTCCAAGTATCGTATCAGAAGTTCAAAATTATCGTACACGAGTCAAAACACTTATCTATTCAAAACCAACTACATTTTAACACGACCTGCAAATTACCACAATAGAACTAGGCATATGGTTGGACGGAAGCAGTGCGAAAAAATACTATCCCATTATTTTCAGTGACTGTCTGCTTCGTGGTGAATATTAAAACATATTAAAATGATTTTTAACTCTTGCTTTGTCGCGTCCATTGTAGGCGGAATTCAGCTGTTGCTGTGTGGTGCAGTTAACTCCACCCGCTGTCATCGGAATCCTGCGTGTTGCCAGATGTTGAAGGGATTCTTGCTGTCATGTATCACAAATAGTGCTCGTTGGCTTTAAAGCAGGGCACTCTCCTGCATTTTTAACACACCCTGAAGTGCACACGAACGCATTTAGAGTGTCTGTAAATAGCCAATTTCGTGTATGAGTGAAGAAGCCCTATGACTGCAACAACCATCATTTACATTTTCATCAAATTCTGAAATTATCATACATCACAGGATTTTTTTCATTATCGATCGTCCATGGTACAGAGGTAAAAATACTTACAAATACGAAAATAATCGTATGTCTGGCAACACTGGAGCTGATCCTCTGGGCGGCACCAAACCGGGAGTTCAGAGCGGTTCGCGAATCATTTGAGTCAGTTCAGGAGTTCGGAGCGGGTTCGCGAATCATTTGAGTCAGTTTGGGGATCGCAAATCATTTGAATCCGTTCGGGATTTCGGAGCGGATTCGCGAATCATTTGAGTCAGTTCGGGAGTTCAAAGCGGGTTCGCGAATCATTTGACTCAGTTTGGGAGTTCGGAGCGTGAATCATTTGAGTCAGTTCGGGAGTTCGGAGCGTGAATCATTTGAGTCAGTTCGGGAATTCGGAGCGGGTTCTTCGCGAATCATTTGAGTCAGTTTGGGAGTTCGGAGCATAGACAGTAAAAGAAATGGACACAGCGACCCCGTTGGAACTCAATTGAGACAAGTAAAACCCATTTTTAGCGTTTTTTAGCACTTCCGTTTCTGACGCGCAGACTTGACGACGTCAGCAACGTGTCTGACAGATGTAAATCTTCTAGTAGCTGTGCGTGCAAACTGCCATCTTTAATTTTGCAGAGACAGCGAGCTTGAGCGGGGAGTTTTTTGTCGTCAGTGAGCAGGAGTAAGTATTCTGATTAATTATTTTATGACGCAATCGTTAGCCTATTTTTTACAAAAACTGTTTATACGGGGCCATAATGTAACATAGAAGGTAATGGAGCCCTTTATACATTGTCGTGTATCTTTAGAAATAAATAATGGACAAACAGAGTCTTAACGCCTCAGATGTAAAGTTATTCGCTGTCAAAGTGACGCCAAAATGAATGGGAGTCAATGGGAATGCTAACGCAAGTGAAGTTCTGCTAAAAGATGGCAGCCCCCACCCGACTTCAACTTCCGGTCGACTTCCTTGCAGCCTGGTTCGGAGCGGGATCGCGAATCATTTGAGTCAGTTCGGGATCGACTTTGTTTTAATTATGTGCCTTTTAACAGTATCAAGTATATTCAAAAACTAAACAAATCGTGCCTAAAAAGTGCACGCATCAAGGCTAAAGTAATGTAAAGTTACATGATGAAGTCGTACTAGTTCACGTGGCGCGTGTGCATTTTGAGTGCGTTCTTTCACTGCATTATTCAGTGTATTCAAATGCATTTATGAATGCATGTGAATGATCACAAAATTCAAGATATGGGGGTTATAAAAATGTATATATTTATATCATTTATGTAGTTAATCAATACCACATGAAGAGTGCCATTTCAGTTTTTCTCCAAAAATAAGCATGATAAAAATGTGATTAAAATTGTGTTACTACAAACAATAATTTAATTACACATCCAAAATCTTGCAGAATAATGTAAGATGTGAATGAATAATAGTCTTGTCATTATAGAACTTTTTGCATAAAAGGTTCTTTGGAGTTGAGTAAAGAACCCTACGGTTCTATATAGAACCCCAATGAAACCTTTTTTCTAAGAGTGTAGACCCCTTTAACTGAAATAAGCGAGTACAAGTATAATGTGTACAAATAAAATATCCATATTTCCATTCCTACTTTTTCCGTTGAAACATCCCAACACATATCTACAAACAGGTAAGATAACCAGTTTAGTGCTAACTAGTGAAACACTCCTTTAATATGACAAGCTGCACCTCAAAATACACATTATATGGAAACGGGTTTGTAGCTTAACGACCATTGCAATTCACTGGGTGACTGACAGTTCAATAGGAAATTAGTTGAAAGCATCCAGGCTTCTCATACACCATTGAACATATTGTTTAATTTATCAGAATATATTGTAATAAATATTTGAGAAATTGTGTTTTTTTCTGATTATATTGGTATATATAGATTGATAGCCTATGTGAAAAGAGCAAATAAGCAGATGAACAAAAAACAGCTAAAGCGAATAGGTTTAATTTTGGACATTTGTGAGAATATAAAGTAACAGCAATACCCCCTCCCCATTTAACTACAGCATTTTTGCATTTATGATAGACAGATAGATTTGACCAAAGTTTCTTGTCAGTCTGAAGTGTGTTTTTAGTATGATAGCTAACATAATCATAATAAATAAAGGGAGATTTTTAAGTTACAATTTAGTAGTTGATAATAGTCTAGGGACATGTCCCTAAAGCATCCCTACTTGACTATAAATGACTATTTATATATAAACTAACAATGAGGCAATAATAATTGGCTCAAATAAAACATCAAAACCAAGAAATTACATGATTGTATTGAACACCACTGTTAAAATACATACTGTTTACAAAGCTCCTGTGTAAATACGCGCTAGATGGATATATTTGACCATTTCGGCTCACAGCTTTTTGTCGCATTCCTCCATTCATCAGGGCTGCGACTCTGCAGTTGAATAGTATTATATGCGTCTCGTGTTAATAAAAGCAAAACATTCTGACTGAGTACTAATGTTAGTTAATGTCATACCATTGGTAGGGGAACGCATGGACTCAAAAGTGATATCAACAAGATTTTTTTTTATATATTTTTTTTAATTTAGGATTAAACGCTGCACGCCGGAAATCCGGCACGGTGCCGGAGAACTTTAAGCCCTGCATTTCACAAGTCCACAACAACAGACAAATTCGGAAATGGCTATTGTGTTTTATTTTTGTGTTTGATGAATCCTCAGTGAATCCTACAGTGCTGAGACTGCAGAAAAGCTACTTTTCTTTAAAAAAAAAACCCTGCCACTCACTTTTTCTAAATAGGCTCCATTAAGTGAGTCGTCTTAGACTTGATGTTAATACCTACCTCAGTTGCATTATCTGCCGCAGTTCTATGTTGGTGGATGTTGTTAGTTTTCTAACCAAATATATATATTTTCATTCACTCTTTGAATGACTTGGCTTTGTTTTATAACAATAAATAATTTTATAAATGTCTTTCAATTAAGGGCATTCCTGCTGAATTAAAGAATTAATTTATGATAAAACAGTAGTGTAGCCTCTATATTTTTTTTACTAACAAATGAAAAGTTATTTTGCTGTTTTTGTAAACTTAAGCTATCATGTTTACTTGATGAAAGCAATTAATCACATTACTGTTGTCAGTCTGAATTTCTTGCCCTTTTTTTTTTTAACCAGAGATGATGTTAAAAGAGCTACAGGGCAGCATTCGGTCAACTTCATTAACATTCATCTTTGCCCATAAGTCCAGGACTGAAAGGTGAGGTTTAAGATTGACTTCTCTCTTTATTTAGTTTCACACAGCAGTGAATGCCGCCGGTCGTGCTGGAACACCAGGCCCATGTTTAAACCTCCTCAGATCATATTATCCAAATGGAAGATCATGCCCGTAGCCTCGAGACATGGGGGATCAGTCTGGTTCACAGTGTTCAAATGTCAGATCTCCGTTAGAAACACCTGCCACTGCGAGTTCTCGTCTGGATCAGGACTGCAGAGGTAATCGGTGATGTCTGATCGATTTCAGATAGGGCACCAGGGCTGCGATCAGCTGACGAGCGTGACCTCTGAGGGTAATTGATGAATCAAAGGAGATCAGCAGGTCATCTTCGATGTGGAAACTTTTGGAAGGATTGGATTAAGTCACTTAATTGGCTGATATTGTCTTTTAAGGCAGACGGTGCTTATCAGCATTTCTCTCATTTCATCACCCTCTCCCCCTCGAGTCCTGAATCCATCAGATTATCTGAAAGATGGAAGGAGGAGATTATGAACTGACATTTAAAATATTTACAAATATAAATGATAAAGCACTACACACACACACATATATATATTTGTGTGTGTATGTGTGTGTATATATATATATATATATATACCTAATTCAAAACATATTCATAACAATATAAGAATTTTCCCTATGTTATTCACATATTTGTGTTGACTATATACATGAGCTTTTTACTGTATAAAGTAGTTTATTGCACTTATTATAGTGATAAATTGCCTTGTCAGTGTGCTGATAACATTTTGTAAGTCTTTTGTGAATAATAATATAAGTACCTGAATAAAAATGCCAGGGATTCAATTTTAATGATGGATTGGTCCTTAGTCATCTCTGCAGAAAAATTAAACTATAAGATTCTGACCTATAAAGACTTTTGAAAGCTTTCTGGATATTGTCACAGTTCAGTGTAGCCAACATTAAAGTTTTTTTATCTATTTTTTTATTTTATATTTATATATGTATTTCATATATAATTAGCTTTTGTACTTTTTTTTTTTTAAGAAATAGCTTTTTTTTGCCTTTGCTAATTATAACATTTTATCTTGTTTTTTGAAGTTGAATTAATTAATTAGTTTATAAAAGTTTACACATTATTATTATTATGATTATGATGATTATTATAATAATAATTATTATTATTATTATTATTTTGTTCTAGTCCTCAAATGAACCATGCATTTGCAGCATTAATTTAGCCCTTTGGATATGTCTGGATCCATAACTCCATATATGTTTTCTGAGATAATTATTTTCTTGCAAGAATGAAAGACTCTCTAGCACTTCTACAGTCTACTTCCGTTTCTTTATTGTAGTCAACATTATCTAGTCTGTCTGAATGCTTCAACTCTCACACAAATGTATGGATTTCTCAGACCAATGTCTGTGGTACATCAATAAACGCATCTGCATGATCAGCCTAATTCAAATACTACTGTTAAAAGTATTTTTTGTTTAATAAAATATTTTTTCAGCAAGAATGCTTTGAATTTATCAAACATGAAGACTTGACAATTTTTTCATTAAAAAGTATAGCTTATTTAAAATGAATGCTGTTCTTTAAAAAAAGAATGTGACACTGGAGATTGGAGTAATGATGCTGAAAATTCAGCTTTGCATCACATAAACATTTTAAAATAGATTCAGGTATTTTAAATTGCAATAATATTACCGTTTTACTGTATTCTTGATCAATTAAAGGCAGATTAGGTATTGGACACTTCTTTGAAACACTGAAAATGGTACTATATTCTTGTAGTAAAAAAAGTAAGTTCTGAATGTTGTAGTAATTAATTGCCATTTACATCTATATCTTTATATGGACTTTACAAAATATATAAAGGGTTAATTCAATTATGGCTCTTGCAGGGAAATCTGATGACGTCCTGGTCTGTGTTAAAAGGATGCTATATCTGTGTGTTATGGGACAAGAGAGATGATTCAGTCCTAGATGAACACAAAGAGCAGGTTGCAGTAGCTTCTCATCATTGAATGCATAAAAGAGCAGCTCTTTCACTACACACCTGCAGCACTGCTTGTACTGTAACAGACTGCACAGGCCTTTTTTACACTATACACCCTTCAAAACACCTAAACTCCTAAAAAAACCTGTTTCGGTCACGATTTCCGACTCACAATAAAAAAGGATCTGTGTGTTTAATATAAACAAAGCCATATATTATTTGATATTGTGAATCCATGAATAACTCTTACTTGTGGCAGTTAGTTGTTCTTAAATCCTAAAGAGGTAAAACCAAAAAAAAAAAAACACAGTTTTATAATATTTTGCAAATGTCATATCTGAAGCAGTTTGTGATATAATTCTCAATTTAAGGAAATGTAGGATATGCAAGTTTTACCTTGAAATGCAAGTTCATTATGATAGCACAATGACTTCTAATAAGGCCAATGGTTTTTGTTTTCATTCCCAAATGTCTGTTTTGGAACAATGTAAGTTTTTGTTATCATTATTATGCTTTAAACCACAATAACAAAACATTACGACATTACGGAGCCAGGGGAGCAATGGAGAGAAGAAAGAAAATATAAAAATAATAAGAAATAAAGAAATCATGCAGGATTTTTATATCACTCAAAGATTTTGAAGATAGAACACAAGTGGACAGTTTTATGTGCCTTTCCGTTTGTACTATGTTGAACAGTACAACAATAGTTTTCTCATTCTTTATAAACCATTGTAAAACAATGCTTCTTGTTAGAAAACTATGAATGTGGAAAGAGTACCTTTTCTTTGATAAAACATAGAGACACCATACCATAACGTTTTCACAACTAAAATTATAGAAAATGTGGGGGACTGTTTCCAGGCACAAAGAGCAAAATCAATATCCTTTTTAAACTGACTGAGAAAATGTTTAACAGGACATAATTTATGAATTATATTGAAAGAAAAAAAAAACACATGTGAGGTAATAACCAAATACGTTCCCACTTAGGATTATTAACAAATTTGGACCAATAAGCAATATAGCAAGACTTAATTGCAACTTCTTTTAGATAATACTCTGCATTTCTATAAGAGAACAGCAGCTATTTCTGTGCCATACTGTTATATAGACTGTAACATATCTGACATATATGCTGTGTGCAAGCTGAGAAAGCACTTTGGAATTTTACGAGGAAGCGGTCACACAATATATTCACTATACAACCTCAGACCTCCAGCAATATTCAATAAAAATTCAGCAATATAGCTCGTTTTATGATTCAGAGGATCCAAAAAGGAGAAGATCAAAGCCAGTAAAGCCCTGAAAGTGCAGAATCTTCTGCTAGCCAGCGTCTGTTGTTTCTGCATGCAAATGACTTTGATTAAAGCCAAACAAACCTGACTATATTCTGGGGACCCATCTGAGCTCAAATCAATTAGTAAATCAGCTAGTTTGTATTTGGTACACTTTGCACCCTGCATCTTATTCTCCCTGTTTATCGTGTCTACATATGCACAGCGATGACTAAAAGCTTCACTCTTTTTTGACTGAATAAATAATGAACAGGGATCTCGGCTTTAGAGGAAAGATGTCTATATAATTCATTGCATTCGAGCTTCACAAGCATGACGGATACGTTGCGTTTTCTTTTTCCAAGCGTGCCTTAGGTCCGATTTCCCCGGGGAGGGAGAAAGATGACAATAAATGTGATGAATACCGGGATGCTACAGAGATTACTTGCTTCGTGTTCTGGTTTATAACAAAAACAACAGCACACGTTGAAATCCATTACTATATGATGAGATAGGGCCATGCAATAATCACTCATTTATTCATGAGACTCATTATGCTGGGTTTAATTAAAAGACATTTATCAGCGCTTCTCAGACCCAGCCTCAAAACTGATATCATAGCTCAATCAGAAATCTCATATGCCAAGTGCAATGCCAAACAGAAAGTTTAGTACTCATAAGAAACAGTCTTATAATAAAACTATCACCCAAAACCCAATAAGAAATTTGCTTAATATTAAATGCATGTCATAGAAGACCGAAATGTTTATTACGCCAACTGTCCGTTACTTAATCGAACTGTTACACGTGAACCAGAAAACATCGTCACTAATGCCCTTGTCTGGATTTAACAAGACTGAAATGTGGCTCTTCCCTTGCTCTGTTTGTGTAGACAATAAATCAAAACCTCTCGTTCAACATTTTGAAGCTCTTAAAAACTCCGACTGCCCCGTGACGGCCCAGTTACCACAGCAACTACAGCATCCCAGGTGCAATCCTTCTGCTGAAACTCCGAGCACCTGTACCAAACATTAGTTTGCGGTTTCACAATTCCCTCATGACACACACCATGAACGAAGTGGGCGTCTGAGAGTTGCACAACATTCTGTCCGATTTCAAAGGACACATAATTGTTTATCCAATTATGTACCCTACAATATTTTACAATAAGCATTATTCAGATAGGACGAACAATTAATTAAATGAATAATATAGCACTACAGGATTCCAGCAGGAATTTAATTACTTCTTATTGAGTTGTTGGTATTATATTTTTCTTTATAACTAAAAACACAAAATCACGTATGACTGGAAGGTCACATGAGATTTATAAAATAAGTCTTTTAATATAAGGGAAGACTAGGGTTAGTTTTCACACTCCTGTTTAATGTAACTTGACACACAATAGGCTAAAACTCATGGGCTGGATATAAGCAGAATATAAATTAAAATAAATAAATAAATGCAGCGACATCACCGATCAGAAAATGTCATTAAAGTCTCATTAAGGTTTCACATTGGTCGTGACGTTAGCAACCCACAAACCCTGCGCGCCCCACCGCGAGCTCAAAACAGACGCAGCGCGCGCTCTGAGGTGCAGCACGCGAAACGGAGCGCTTCTCTGCTGCTTGAGACTGCAAAGACGAAAGCTGTTCCGGATAACATCAAGAGCAGAAAACATATGTGTGCATCATGAAGTTTGCGGCTTTAGTCTGTTTGGTTGTTTTCTTCGCTGCAGGTAAGTGAAATAATCTTAATATACACAAAGAATCATTGAATAAACCATTTCAGCACCATGGTCAGCGACAAAACAAATAGTAGATCACAACGGGAAATTGCTTTCAGCGGGTTTTGCACGAGTAAAATGTATGGATAATTGGTGATATCAAAATGAATAAGCTTTTACATAGTAATTTGAACAAATATAAATAAAGGCTTTTACTATCTCAGATGGGGAGTCCATGCCAGTCGAGCAGGACAGCCAAAGAGAAGACCTGGTATGCTGTAGCTTCTATGTCTATAAGAAAAAAAAATCCTTTA
This sequence comes from Carassius auratus, assembly GCF_003368295.1. NCBI lineage: Eukaryota > Metazoa > Chordata > Actinopteri > Cypriniformes > Cyprinidae > Carassius > Carassius auratus. Next base: position 976,637 of record NC_039262.1, on the reverse strand, counting down.
TTGTTTTACTTCTTTTGGTTAAAGTATGTACTTTAATTTCAGATTACCCAGTGTTTAGTTCACATCCTTTCAAAGGCACTTTATAAGACCGATGATACTCCACTGCATCCAGAATGCAAAAACATCCTTAGACCAGGTACGTTACTTTGCACTGTTTACACTGTTGCTTCATTGTGTTATTGAGGAGAAGGTTTCATTTATTAGTAAACAACTTCACTGGAGAATTCTTATTCAGGTTATTCTTGCACAACTCTGTTTGATCTTACATCTAAATCTATTAAATATATCATTTGGGCATATAACTTGGGAACAGTCAGACTACATTATTGTCACAGCTTATAACCGCAGTACATCGTGCTTGGTGGATGAGACAGTTTCGGGTCAGTGGTTTCACTCTAAGACTGTGAAATAATTGGATGTATTCATGCAATGCATAAGCAATGGAGTGAAAATTATTTACAAATCATTTGCATGAGTGTTTTGTGCCAATTTGAATCTCTCCATGAATTTAGGTTCAGGTCATTCATCAGTTGTGAAAGACGAGGATGACACCCTAGAACCAGTTCAAGAAGAACTTATAAAGCCAAGAGGAGAGTCTAAAGTCAAGGAGGAACTCATTGAGGATCTTCTCAAAACTAACAAACGGGAGGAGATGGATGACGAGCGAAGCCAGGAAGAGTTCCCAAGTTTTCTGAAAAGAAGAATGAAAGAAAAACGTGACGAACTGGATGACGAACGAAGCCAAGAAGAGTTCCCAAGTTTTATGAAAAGAAGAATGAAAGAAAAACGTGACGAACTGGATGACGAGCGAAGCCAGGAAGAGTTCCCAAGATTTATGAAAAGAAGAATGAAAGAAAAACGTGACGAACTAGATTATGACCGGAGCCAGGAAGAGTTCCCAAGTTTCTATAAAAGAAGCAACAAGCATAAAAGGGCAGATCCCGACGATGAGAGAAGCCAAGAGGAATTTCCCCAGAAAAGACACGTTTCTGTCCTTTACAAACGTGATAATCTTGATGAGGAGCGCAGCCAGGAGGAATTCCCTCTGTATGATTATAAAAGGACTCATCTTCTGACCAGCAAAGAAAAACGTGAAGAGTCGGACTATGATAGAAGCCAAGAATTATTCCCAAGTTACACCCACAAAAGAAACCATGGGGATGGAGAAGAAGAGGATGAGGAGAGTGAGGAAAGAGAGAAGCGGATCTGGAAGCCATCACATCGATACCACCACAAGAAAAAGCAACACAAACGCAGTGAGAATGAGGATTTCGAAGAACCAGACTATTACAGAAGTCAAGAAGACTTCCCAAGCTACAGCCAAAAAAGAAGCCATGGGGATAGCAGGGACTATAAACCAAATGAAGACCTGCTGAACAAGCATATTAATGAGGACTTAAACTCTCGGGAAGAGAGATCTGAAGAGGTAGACGAGGATACAGCAAAGCGATACTGGAAACCCACCCATAGATACCATCATAAGAAGCACCACAAAAGACCCGTGGAAAAAAGGTACGAGGACTCAGAGGAAAGTGAGGAAATGGATAAAAGGATCTGGAAGCCAACACACAGATATCACCTTAAGAAGCTTCATCACAAGCGTGGCGACTCCACAGAGCTCAAGGATGAAGATGAACCCATCTCACAGAAGACTCACAGTCTCCATGACTCAACAGGCAATGAAGAGGAAGAAGAAGAAAATGTTCATGAGCTTAATGAAAAGAGGCGTCCCTTAACCAGCCAAGAGGAGGAAGATGAGCTGAAGAAAGGACACCCGAGTTTTGTAGAGGAGAAGCAGGACAGGGAGGCTGCGTTGCGGTACCTAACAAAAAAGAAGAATGAGTTAAAGGAACGTCTACTTAGCAAAGGTGATGTCTATGAGAAGCGTTCCCCATGGATTTACAGAGGATTCTACCATCCAGCCTGGTACAAGAGAGGCCATAAGGTGGATGAAAGTACTGACCAGCACCCCTACCATAAACTAGAGGACTTTGCTGAGACTCTCCGGTACAAAAGAGGCCTGCTTACTAATGGGGAGTCATTCGAGGAGGAAAAGGGTGTCCCCCAACAGAAGCTTCTCACACCAGAGGTATAGTCTGATCTGTCTAAGTGACCATACATTTATTACCAGTAACATCTCCCGAGGGTTACCAGAGGTTAAAAGTCTTTCTTAAGGTTAATATTTAATGTATTACCACTTGTTAGGTCTGAAACCATAAGACCTGTAATCACTAGGCCAATGATTCCCAACCCTATTCTTGAAGGCCACTTAACAACAGACTCCAAGCAAAAATTGTATCTTAAGAGGAACAACACCATTTCATTGGACCAGTGCCCTTAAAGGGACATCTCCGTACCTCTAAAAGGTTCATAGTACTACCTTAAGGTCCCATTTTACTACAAGGTAGTATAAATATGTCTCTTTAAGATTACTGCCCCAGTGACAAGTTGTTGTACCCCTAAAGATAAGTTTTTTTTTGCACATTTTGTCTGACAGTGCACAATTTCTGGTGTCTCCATTTCTGGTGACGCCAAGTCATGGAATGGGTGTTAAATAAGAGATATCCAAAATGTGCACTGCTGGGGAGCCCCTGGGAAAGGCAATATACTAGGGTTTCAAACCTGCTTCAGGAGACCCACTGTCCTGGACAGCTCATTTCTAATCTGCTCCAACACACCTGCCTGTGATTTTCAAGCAGTTCTCTGGTGTGTTTGATCAGGGCTGGATCTAAACTCTGCAGGGCAGTGGGAATCAAGAAACAGAGGTTAAGACCTTTGCACTAGGTTTCAAAACCAAAATGTAACTATTGGCCCCACTGAGCTCTAAAGTCTACATGCTATACAACAAACTTAAGGGTGTACAAGGATAAACTCAGGATGCTTAGAGTATCATTCCTAAACATGACAAGGATCTTGAATAACTAAAAGGCACTTCCCTATAACTTTCCTACTGGGAGTGTGGAAATAGGATATTTCACTAGAGTAACAACATTTCTTTCATTCATAAACAACTTTATGGCAGACTGCAATGATTGCATGCAGACACAAAACTCCAGGGACTGATTAAAGCAATAGTTTTTAAGCATAACTTAAAATAGTTTTGAAACATAAGTACTGCATTTAACTCTTGTTTTCTTTCAGTTAAAAGAACTTGAGAAACTGGCCTCTGTGGATCAACAGATGAAAGAGACAACTTAACCATTCGAGACATCATTTTCTTGCCCTGCCCGATTTCAGTGAGCTTTGTGTGTTCTTTTGCTGCTTTAGATGAATGCATTACTATATGTCGTACCTGATTACAACAACTGCATTAGAATTTTGTTATTGGTGTAAGTCAGTGTTTAACATGAGAGTCTGAGAAATAAAACCGTCTATAAAAGGCGAAAGAAGCATGATAATACCATGTGAATCATTTCTCTCTTTATTACATCATAAAATAAAAATAAAATAAAAAATGCCCATGTACTATTGACTGCAAATTTTAATGCATGCTACTTTACAACTGTGAAAAATTGTTATTCCTCTTTATGGCTTTCCATAGAATCTCTGCATTGTTTATATTTAATAAAATATGTAATTATGGGACCAAAGCTGATGAATGCAGTTATCATTTGTGTTTTGATGCTGGACACCTTTTGAAATGTATTAAAAACAGATAAATGTTTACTTGGGCAATGATGCATTTTGTGAGCAAAAGTTGGTTATTCGCCAGGTGCAGAGGATGCCGAAAAAGCAGCGCAGTTTTCCTTCCTCCACAACTTGCTAAAAAAAATTTAATAAATAAAGATGAGAACATTGATGTAACTGTTAAATGCAATTATTTTCAAAAAGAAATAAACAGTTGATAACAGACTTTGAATAATAAAGTCATGCAACTCGTACAGAGAATAAAGCACTGCCTGAATGTGTGAGTCCAACACTGATTTGGTTTTCTTCTCACCTAAATAAGTTAAACTAAACTAATTGCCTAAGCAGAGCTGTCACATGATGAACTAATCTTATCCAGTTTCTGCCTCTTGGCGACAGGCTCCTCTGCTTTGTGCTGATTTCTAGCTTTCGCAGCATCTGCAGCGACCGTGGTTCCGGACAGGAGATACCCTCCGCCTCCACTCATGAGCAGCACTGGATGAGTCCGGTTGGGCAACACCTGAAACAATGATACAGAAGTGAATGAGTCAAAGCCCTCTAGGGGTGGGTGGTATGACCAAAATCTTATTTCACAGCATGAGTCATCTTATATAACAGAAATTATATCACAATGCATCTGTTTTTCCAGGAAACACAACAAAAAAAGTTAACACATAACTGTGCCAATAAAAAAAAAAAAAAAAAGCTAATTAAAATAATACATTTTTATTTGTTGTATTTTGAACTTGATGTACACTACCTTTCAAATGTTTAGTTAGTTCTTTTTTTAAGTTTTATGTTCACCAAGGCTGCATTTATTTGAACAAAAATACAGTGATATGGTGGAATATTACTAGAATTTAAAATGGACAATAACTGTTTTCTAAAAAAAAAAAAAAAGCACAAAAATCAGGGCATGTCAAAACTTCTCCAGGCCGCCAAAACCCCCTATACCACAAAAGGATAATATATTTTAAAATGTAGTTTATTTGTGATATAAGCCCCTTTTGGTCCCGGAAAATTGCTGGAACATTGTCAGATCGCCTTCTGTATGAACACAAACAAGTCGGGGACCTAGTAACATTGTTGGGTTCAGTCCCGGAACAAGCTCTGTGTGAACAAAAGCCAGAACTAATGCCGTAAAGGGGGTGTCGTATTGATGACGCACGTTATTGTGCAACTCTTTTACCAGGTGTTTTTAAGGCAGATCAACATTCGCAAAAACAAAAAATGAGTAAACTGTAATGAAGCTGAGATCAGTTAGTTCCTCACTTTCCGCGCTGAAGCTGAGATCGTTCACCAGCTTAAGTAAAAAGTTAATGTGCCTAGCGTTTTCAACTCATAAATTACATGTCACATCCTGACGTCACGTGTCTTTACAGGACCTTTACGGGTTGTGTGTGAACACACGCACATATTCCAGGTAATTAGTGGCAGTGTGAAAGGGGCAAAATCTAGTGACCCGGAAATGATTGCCGGGACACTTTACCCGTGAATTTTCTGGAATCACAGTGTAATTTTGTGAAGAGTCATACATTTTATTCAGGATTAATATAAAGTTCACAAGAACAATATTTCATTTAAGATTTATTTGTAACAGCATAAAAGTCTTGCGGTCTATTTTCATCAAATTAATGCATCCTTGATGAATAAAAGTATCAAATTATATATACAAAAACAACAACAAAAAAAACTAAGGAATACTTGAATAGTAGTGTAAATAAAAAGAATAACAGCAAATAAAAGTCTGGCATTAGAGAAAATACACCTTATGACACAAAAAAACAAGACCGATATAGCACAAACAATAAATACATAAAACTATTTGTGTACGTGATGCAGTAAAGAATTACCTGATAATGCCTGAGCCAGGAATCTGTTAATCTGAGACTGATTGCTCCTCCTTGTTCTCGGAGTTTTGTGTAGCACTCAATCAACGGCTGTCCAAAAGATATCAGACCGTAAATATTGCAGAAAGCAGTTTTTAAAGCACAAATCGTTTTTAAAGCTATGACACTCCATAATTTATGGTAATTTTTAGGCTTTCTGGGAACTTGACAACAACTTTCATTCTGACATATTGCTAAATAACGTGTTTGGATGAACTGCCTGCCTTTTTAACAACAAACCAATCTGTTTACCTCTCTGTACTGGCAGTACACTACGAACGGTCGTGATGGTGCTACAAACTTCAGCAGACCCATTAACACGGGACAGGGGTGGAAGCGACTAGCAATCACCAACCTGAAACAAATAAATAGTTCAATTAGCATCCTCATATTAATAAGGTAAATCACTGGAAGACTGTATGCAAAACAACTTAAATCGATAGAAAATATGACATAAGACTCATCAATTTAACCATACATCACTTATATGAACAGTCAGTCACATGAAATCATATACAAAATCTGAACAATCTTTTTGCTATATAACAGAAAGCACAAAACATACCCATCTGCATTCCTGCCCTCTAACAGAGCAGCAGCTGAAGATAACTTCTTCCTCTTCTCCTCCATCTTCAGCTTCTTCTCTTGAGCCTTTAAGGTCAGAAAGACCAATCAAATATTAATGTGAAATTCTCAATAAAATCTAAAAAGACACCTTTTCCACCCCGAGTAGTTAAATTTTCCCACAAACAATGTTCAGAAGTGTATGTACAGGCATCTAACAAGAAGTCTGGTTTTGCTTGTTTTGTTTTCTTCACACATCTCCTTTCACACACACTTCACCTCAAGCTGCTCTTCTTTTAAACTTCTGTCTCCTTGGAAATCAAGTAGACATTTGAAAACACTAAAAAGGGGTAAATGTATTATCATTGTGAAAATGACACCAAAACTGAGGGACAGTCAAAATTTGGTTACAGAGTAACAAAAACATACTTTTTTTTTTTTTTTTATTCAACCGTTTAAAATAATGTAAAAAAAAAAATACACAGAATTATAAATAGTTTGTGTTTTTTTATTTTTCTTTTGAGCTTTTCTTTAAATGGACATATGTTATATATGTTAGTTTGTGTTTATTTGTTTAAATGAACAATTTTTTAAGCAATTATTATTATTATACTTAAGTTCATATTTTAAAACGGTAAGTTTAGGTCTTTGACCAAATATAAAACATTTTGAAATATTTCGGGTTATCTGGCTTTTTGTGTAAATGATTAAATCATTAGTTTTTAGTTTTTTTTTTTAAATGGTAATAATTAGTATTTAGAACTATTTCTAAATAATTTAAAAAAAGGTTTGGTCTTAGACAACACTAAAAGCAAAAGCAGCAAAGGTAAATGATGAAGGCATGGGAACTTTACCATGATGGGTATGTAATATGCATGTAAAAATCATGTGAAAACATTACCCTCTGTTCTCGCAGTCTTTCTCTCTCCACTCTCCTCATTTCCTCTTGCGGGTCGACGCTGACCTCCATGCTCTGAGGTTCTGAGCTCTTCTCCTCAGACACACCTGAGGTTTCCTGAGAGGACTCGGATCGTCCGTTCCCCTCTGCATCCTTCTCTGACAGATCCAGGGTTCCAGCCAACAGAGCGTTAACTTTGCATAAAGGGAACTCATGCAGCGTCTCGTGGAAGTGTGACAGAAAGCCAAAGCTCTCCATGCCGGCTCTCGTTGGGCCTCCACCGGGATACATCTGAATCACTGAGCCATAACCTGACAAACATCTGGATCATCAGTACAGTGTAATAGTGTTTGGTTAATACAATTTATTAGAAATGTGGGTAACCAAACATTCGATTGTCCACACTGACATACAGTTATTATTTTTTTTATACTATGAAAGTCACCAATCGTTTGATTACCCATATTCTCCAAAATATCTTCTGATGTTAAACAGGAGAAAGAAACTCATACAGGTTTGGAGTAACTTTAGGATGAGTAAATGATGACAGAATTCTCATTTTGGGAAGTAAAGTGTGATCACCTCCCATTCTCTCCATCACCGAGCCCAACACAAGTCCAGCACAGGTCTCAAAAACAAGGATTTTACTGCCGGCGTGGATGTTCCCCAGAGTCAAAATCTGAGCCAATGTGTCGTACCGCAGGTGACTAAAACAGAGCAAAAACATTTACAATACAGTATATTTCCCAAACTGGAAAATATATCATTTTAACATAAAAACAATCAAAATAAAACACTTTTCCTTTTTTGAAGAAAGATTACATATTTACTTGCATGTGATTTGACCAACATTACCCAACATCAGAGAGGTGCGGTGTTAATAATGCTAACTAAAATGAAATTAAACTTGATTAAAAAAAAAATAAAGTGAAATAAAGCTGAAATATCAATTAAAAAACAATAATTTATTTTGGCAACTGACTGAAATAAAATGACTTCAAGTTGAAGTATTAAAATGACTAAAATAGAAATAAAAATAAATTAAAGATACAAATAAATATTTTAAAAAGTACTTACAAACTTACTAAAACAAGCAAAAATGAAACCAACTGAATGAAAACTATATAGTGTAAATAAATAATGTATATAAATAATTAAAACATGTTTAGAACTCCGTAAAATATTAACCTAAAATCTGCAAGTAAATTTTTTAGGTCAAATGGATTCAGATGACAAAAAAAGTCTGGAAATTCCTTTACTACTATATGTATATACTGAAAGATATCCTTATAATATGACCCTTAAAAGAATACTTATCTAAATGATAAACTATGTAATTATATCAGGTAACTCATGGGTTCAAAAATGGTAAGGATGAGGGTTCAAGTATTTCTTGAAGTTCACAAACCATATTTTCCCTGGTTCTCTGCCGTGGTACATCATGGCAAGGAGTCGAGTGGAGGGTTTCAGGATTGTTATGTTACTCTCGTACCTGTACACATAAGGCCAAGAACTTTATGACTGATATATTCCATGTGACTGACAAAGTATGAATGAAAAATGGTTTGAACTCACTTTTTCTTTTTCTTCTTGATGTATTTCTCTTGAGCAAATTCAGTTTTGTCCTTGAATGTTGTACTGTTGTCTATGAGCTGCTGGACGATCTCCTTAAAAACACACACGATTGGACATGTGAGCAAAATGGATTTGTAACTACATACAAACAAATGGTTTGGCCTGCTGTCGAGTGCTGTTGCTTTTTTGTACCGTATTTTCCACACTATAAAGCGCACCTAAAAGCCTTTAATTTTCTCAAAAAAACGACAGTGCGCCTTATAATCCAGAGCGCCTTATATATGGATCAAGGCGCTCTGTCAAAATGTTGACATTCCCTTAAGCACAGCTCCATCTAGTGGATGCATAACGCAGTCAAACGTTTGACTGCAGTTATCCTCTATTCTATGCGCCTTATAATCCAGTGCGCCTTATAGTGCGGAAAACACGGTACTTTATGATGTCTTTACATATAATACAAACAATTATTTTAAAGGGACATCATTTTTCTTGGTGCAAAAAGAAGATCTGTAAAGTTCCAAAGACTAAAGTCTCAAATCCAAAGAGAAAAAATCCCATAGACTTGCATATTATACTGACTTGAGTCAAATTCTGAGACCAGAAAATACAAAATCTTGTTTAGAAATGTTCTGGTTAACATGCATCACTAGAAAACCTGACTCCGGTACATACCTGGCCTTTTAACCCTTGCTCTTTCAGCGTTTCAATATCATCTCTGCTCAGTTTCTGAGATCTGCCATCATCCACTATGTGTCTATTATCCTGACCTGCTTCCTTAGAATCTGTGACAGGAGAAAAGATCAATGTATTCTCATCTCGTCACCAAAAAACTCAATGAATCCACAGATAACAGCATCATTACCCAAAGAGTCTCCCGAGTGTTTTTGCTGCCTTGATTTTGAGTGAGCCGCCGGCTTCGATTTCAAACACGGCCCCGTACAGCTGCCCGACTGCATTGTCCAAGAAGAACCACTGCTTCTCAAAGATCACTTTCCTAAGAGACAAAATGTCAAATCAAAGCAAACGAGGAGAGCACAAGCACTTAACAGGAGTGAAATGTGACAGATAAGATTACAAATGCTTATTCCTAAACATTAATGGTAATTCTATATATTTTTTTTGCATTTAAGAAAATATACAATTGGCTCCAAAAGTACTTTTTTTTTTTCTTTCAGAACAATTTTTGAGTTTTCAAATTTACATAGTTGTCACGCCTGCCGCAGAAAGCAATGTCTTTTACATATCAATGTTTCAAAGCAATTAAACCTTTTATGTACAAGTTTTGTTTAGTATTTAAATCCCAGATTGTTAATGTGGTCTCAGATTTTATATACCATTTTACGCAAAACCTCAAGGCCTTTAAACTGAATTTAAAAGATCACATTTAATTAAAGTTTGATTTGGTTAACTCACTTTTTATTTTCGATCTGCACTGATTTGAAGATATCTCCTCTCTTCAGCACTACATAGTCTCCGTAACTGATTCTGTCCTCTGCATCACTGTCCTTTACACACTCCGCCATTTACTGCGTTCAGCGTGGATAAAGATCGACCGATGGATGTTTGGAAACTAGTGGACACTTTAACTAACCTGACACAAAAGTGGTAATGTTTATTACGATAAATAGGGAAATAATTTGACTAATTTCACACAAACGATGCTTCTGTCAACACGTGTGTTCTGTCTCTTCCTGTTCCGAAAGGCCAGTTAATCGAGCGCTGATTTCCAGAGCCACAGCGAGCCAGTCAGGAAGTCTAGCAAGTCACAGATCAAAGCGATTTTAGTCGGTCTCACTTAAATAGTTAATGAATTAACTTTACATTAGGTTTATACGAACAAAAATTACTAACATTGTTATCTGAACATGTACAGACAATGCCTATATCATGTGAGGTCATTATGTATTGCCACTGTATTTACGAAGGTAAAAAGTGTAATAAAAAGTGCTGGATATATTATGATTATCGTTACTAACATATTGGCAACATAAAAGTGCATATATTGCATGTAGTTTATGTATGTATAATATAGTTATATCCTATTCGGTACAATTATTCAAAACGAAAGGGCTGATTTAAAAATAATAGTGACGTAGCAGGGTTATTATAGTTTACTAAAACTAAAATGATGAAGAAAAACTTTTCGTTATTTCTTATTTTCATTTAAGTAGGCTACTACAATAAGCTAAACAGTCTAATGAAACATTAATTATATCAAATAAATGTATAAAAACCATATAGACATATTTAGAAAGTAATAGAAGTGACAAAACACAACAAAATAAATAAAACTAAGATTTAAAGAAAACACAAAACATTTATTGAACTATAAAAACAACACTGCACTGATATATAATTTGTAGAAACAAATGAAACAGCTGTTGATTATATTTCAGGTATCATAAATAGTTAGTAGCCTACTTGATTATGAATTTCAGTCAAATTGGACCTCATAATGAAAGTGGTTGGATTTATTTAGACTATTTTCTGATTTTCCAGTCAACATAATGAAAACAAAATTCCATTAAACAAAGTAAAATGTAGTCTTTAAAAATGAACAATTGAACTGCAAATACATTGTTTCCAGAAAACAAGCCAAAAGCACCTAGACATTTTAGTGAAGCATTTAATGTAAAAATATTTACATTCGAAAAATCTGAACTGTAAAAAGCAACTTCGAGGAATCTTGAAATGGGAAACTAGCAACTCATTTAAATCCAAACCCCATCGTATCCCATATTTATTACACAAATTAATGTATGGAAATGTGTGCTGTAAATTGTCCAATTTTCAAATGCAAACAATTCATAAAGACGTCAAGAGTCCAGATCCAGAATATGGATTGAACTGTTTGATTTGTTTACTCTCTTGTGCACACGGCTTGTGTGTCTTAATACGAATATAAAATGACTTTGGCAAATTTAAGAAACACTATGAATTCTTTCTTGCTCTTCTAAAGGTTGATGTTGATTTGAGGTCAGTCTTGTCCTCCCGTGAGCTTATGGAAGAGTTCTTCATCTAAAGTCTCATTTTGGTCTTTTGAGCGTGTCGAGAGGAAAATGTAGCCTCCGATATATTCATGGACCACTTTGCAGTCACAGCTCTGGCAGGAGAACGCAATCGACACGCTCTGGTCAAATTCGATGGCCACCTGTAAAAGCAATGACACACTCATAAATCATATTCACACCGGCCACACAGGTTGGTTAGAAGGTTGTTTGGAGTACTTTATTCACCTGTTTAATCTCCCAGTTGACATTCCATTGTTTAATGTTGGAGAACCTCCAGGTGGTGACCGGCAAACCCGTTGACATGTCGATGCGGATCAGCCTGTTGTAGGAAATTCCCAGGAGCTCATCTTTCTTGCTTCCTCTGAATCTGTGGGACAACGTTGAAAAGATCTGAATCATATTTCATGGTTGAAGCCTTTAAATGATGTCTCTGAGCAATACCAGGCAGGAAAAAATCTGTTGTTCAGCAAAATTGTCTGAGAAAATGACAGTTTTATGTCTAATTAATGAAAACTCATATTCAAAGTGTTTGAATTATAGTGTAATAATAATTGTGTAATAACAATAATGTACATATTTAGTAAAAAAACATTTGTGAATTATCTGCATATTCCATTTCAAGCATGCTAAACTGTCAGCAATTGATCATGAAATTGACAAAAAAGCCAAAACTGGGCTAGGATAAAGAAAGTGACTGATAAAGAAAATTAACCTTCAAATGGAACAACGGGATGCTATTCAATTTTAATGATGTGTTTAATGCAAACAAATCTAACATTTGAAAAACAGAGTAATATATATACAGATTTGGAAAGATGTTTCTGAGTGATACAAGGCACAAATCTGTTGTTCAGCAAAACTGTGTGACAATATGGCAATTTTGTGTCTAATTTATAAAAATTAAAAAAAGACAATTGTCAGCGCATGAGTATGAAATTGGCAAAAAGCCAAAATTTGACTCATAATGAAAAGTCTATTTTTATATTTTTTAGTCAAAATAACCAAAAAAAACTAAATTACATTAAATAGAAAAACATTTCAACTTTAAATGGAACAGCAGCACTATTAACCCTTGTGCAGTGATTCAAATATTTAAACTAACTAGGTTTTCCCAGTCAGAAATGACCGGCTTTTAAAAAACTGCATGTAAATATTTATTAAGATGCTATATTATTACCATATCTTGGATTCAATCTTTTTGTCAATTTGTTTTCTTTCAGTAAACACAGTTTTTTTTATTTTTTTTATACTTTTTGGAACTGACTGGTCGTAGGCCTCATCGATCACAGCTTACATACCTTTAAATAAAAAAAGCATTATTTGTGGATAATTTTGCCAGTGTTCACTCAAAAACTAGATTACGGTATGCAAATTATCCATATATTGGGGGGGGGGGTCCTCTCTGGGTCAAAACAACCAGAGCACAGTTTAATCTTAGTTTTCATTTTTCAGCAAATAAACCAAATGCAACAAGACATTTTGATAATTCATAAATGTAAACGTATGTAAACCACAGCTTCAAAAAAAAAGAAAAAAAAAGAATGGTAAGTCTTAAAAACCTCACTCAGGCTTTAGTATCTGCTCTAGGCATGAAATCTATCTGTAAATAGATCTATCAGTAAAATTACCTGACAATGTAGTACTTGATGCCAAACTCAGGCAGAGACTGCCATGCTTGGATAAAACGCATTTTGGCCTCCATGAGGGAAAGATGGGAAATATTGTGAAGGGCCTCCAAGATTCGTGTGGTCAGCTGAAATGAGAAAAATAAATGTGACTTTTTTTTTGCAATACAGATCTCAGATATCCAGTAGTGTCATGGCATCATGAAAATGAGTGGTTCAAGCCATATCTTGTCCTTTCTGTGAGTGTTTTCACCTGTTTGGTCTTGTACTTCTTTGCATATCGTGGAGAAACAAAGCACTCGGCATTCATCTCCATGGACTCTACGTCAGTCGCTGCCTGGCCAGGAGGTGGCGCTAGACTCTTCATCTGCAGGAAAGACTGGATGTTCTTCACCTCGGTGCGGTAGGAGCTGTAGGCCATCGTCTTTCCTTTGGAAGCCAAAATACAGGCAGCCTTCCACTTGGCATACTGCGTTTCCTGTTTTCAGGAGACGTTTGTTTTAAGCAAAAGAAACAAATAAAAGAATACAAAATTTATTGCAAAAACATGCAATATGGTTCAGATGCTGATATTTATCTGGATTTTTTTATATCAGCATAACAGACTACTTGCATTAAATGAATATAAATATCAGTAACTCTATATCTCCCAATAGTATGTCTTAATAATATTACATTTAAAAGCTAGCTTTGTTATCAAAACCCTTCGGTTTTAATTGTGGGGTGCAAAACATATAATGCAATGCAATACCAAAACGTGTACCACAATCTGCATAAAAACGAATCTAAAACTCACATTGTTGCAGCGAATATAAACCTCGTTCATTCCATCAGCCACTGGCAATAACAGCTTGAGGCCAAACTTCTTCTCAGTGACGTTGACATCAGGAATGACCTCACATCCTGTACAATCAATGATTTATTACCACTGATGCATGAGCTGTATTGAAATGAATATTCTTTTCTCTGATTGGCCGCTCACCTCGTAGATGGAGTTGCTCAATGGGTTCTTTATTTGCCGAATCTTTGTTTTTGTAGTAAGAAATGGTGGTGTCCCTAAAAACAAACCAGTACTCCTTATACGACTTTAATATCAATCGCTTGGGCCTGTGAAGCAAAGAAATGAACAATGCACTTTATAGTTTGTCTTACTGCAGAATAGACACAAATGCCATTGAAAAAAGATGAATACATGGAATTATAGTTCTTATTAAAAAAGTTGAATAAGCTTAAACTCACCTAAACAATTTCAGTGTATCTTCCAGCTTTGGAATGTCAGTGATATCTTCCTGAAAAAGTTAAATAAAATGTGAATACTTATACACAACCATTAAACAGTTTGGGGTTGGCAAGACTTTTATGTCTCTTATTAAAAATATTATTTATTCCTGTGATCAAAGCTGAATTTTTTTGCATCGTCTTCAGTGTCACATGATGCATCAGAAATCATTCTAGACATTCTAATCTCTGCTGCTTAATACTTTAATGGAAATCTGATCAGTTTTTCATTATTTTATGAATTAAAAGCAAAAAAAAAACATTTATTTGAAATATAAATATTTTGTTATATTATAAATGTCTCTACTGTCACTTTTGATAAATATAATGCATTTTGGATGAATTAAAGTAATAATTTATTTTAAAAAATCTTACTTACTACAAACCTTTTAATGTTAGTTTCTAAACTAGCTTAATTTTAAGCCAGATTGATTCCAGATACGATAAACCAGATGCTACTAATTCATCTAAAATCAGTCTCTATATGTTGTTGATACATCCCAAAAAATAGGGTGTAAAGTACCAATATATGAAAAAATCTATAATATCATCAAATCATGATACCAGGATCTTATCAGCATTCCGTCCCTCCAGCGTAGATTCTAAGTTTGAGAGCGCAGCCTCCACTTCATCAATCTCTGGTTCATTGGAATTGTTCAGTGGCTCCGTTGATAAAGTCAATTTACAGATGTGATACTAGAAAAGATTCAAGTATTTACCTCTGAAACACCAATTTATATGCATTACAATAAAACAGCAACCATAACTCATTTGATTAGGCAATAACTGTAATTAAGACATTGACAAATTACACATTTTACTTTTATGTTTAATTTATGGTAATATAATAAATTGAGTTTAAGTGGAGAATTAACCTGATGCTCAATAAATAACTAATCAAGCAGATAACAAACATTATCAAGTGTTAACTTCAACTAATGTGGTTTTCAATGCAGTTACTTTAACACTGCTTGAGGCAGGAGTTTGAATGAATGATGTTAAGCAGCAAATAATGTGGAAAACGGATGGGGGAAAAAATCCCTCAAATATTTGTGCAATGCATAAGTCTGTCATCTGAGAGGCAGTTTGTGAAATACCTGATCTGCTCCCTCATGGATTGTTTTTTTATTACAGATCTACAGAATCTCACATGAAGTCCTCTCTAGGTTTGGTTTGGATTATTAGCACCATGTTCACCTATTCATAATCTCCTCGTGTAATTGAATGCTATCTTGTGTTAGCTGTGGAATGTCACATCCTTTGTCCTCAAAGTAATTTATCTCATAGCTTCAGGTGAGAAAGAATGGCACTAAAGAATTCAACACCATCTATGCTATGTGCTGAAACTAAATACTACAAGTCTACAACACATTAAAGCATGCCAATCAGATGAGCTAATCGGGGTTACAGTTAACAAAAAATGAAACCATCTAAATTAAAGAAAATATTTTTTACAAATATTTAATTCCAGCTAAATGCCAAGGCAACATTTCTTATTTTCATTTACTTACTTACATGCACTAAAGCAAGTAAAAACAAAACTGAGAGGAGAAAAAGATTAAAAACTATACAGAAAACAAACAAATACTATTAACTAAGTAAAATCAAAAATCAAAATATTGTTAACCTGTTAACTGTCACTCACGTTTTTGAAGATAGACTTGAATATGCATGATACAAACCCAAATTTTTTTAATTCATGACTGAAAACATTTTGTAACATGATTTTGATGTACCATTTACATGGTAATATAATGTCTGATTTTTAAAATGGGTTTTGAAGGATGAATTTTGAGATTTTATATTTTCAAGTGATATATAACTTCTGATGATTTCTAAAATGTGATAGAGAAAAAGGCAACGAGGAAGTCTTATTTTAAAAAAAAGGTCAAAGCTCCTTTTGTAATGTAGATTTCTGAGGGTGCACTCTTGTCATAAATTAATCTATTACTTTTCCTACATAATTTTTTACAAAAAATATTGGTAAAATATATATTTGGGAGTCTTAGACCTTTCCAACGATATATAGTTTGTCAAGATTAGATTAGATTTGATTGTAATATAGTATAGTCAACGTAGGCGTCCCGTATACGGGACGGGGTGACAGTTAGCAGGTTAAACACAGTGCAAATTATTAATAAAACTATTGTAGTATTTCAAAATAACACTGAAGCCAATGATGAACCTTTCTTGCTTTCTGGAGCTCTGAATTCAACTGATGAGCATAAAAGCATGGAATACGATCAGTTTATTTTGTGAACTGGCATTCTGTACCTGCAGGGATGCAAACATGAGCATCTCTTCTTCAGTGCAGTCGATCTCCTCCAGCAGTATCGTCCATCTGGCTTGTTCATACAGCTGTGTGATCCTCACAGCATCATACTATAAAAAGAAAACACCAAATGCTTTCTGATTTAGACATATCAGGGCCATCTAATATTGTCGTCTACAAACATATAATGTGGTATGTAGGAATAGTTCATTTCTCACCTTTGGGTTGAGGTCAAAGAAGCAGTGGTACTTGAATCGCAGCAGGAGTCTGTCGTTTTCCTGAATTCCTTGCTCCATCAGCGAGCGAGAGGAATCCAGCCACCTGCAGAGCAACATCTCAGTTAAAATACACAAGGGCAGAAACTGAAATGCAACTGAGAAATAAAAAACTGAAATACACATAACCAATAAGTCATGAAATGCTATGCTACAATGATTTTATCATAATAAATGGATGTTCTGGGCAATGAGGCGAAATATAGCTAGTATAAAACAGCAGAAATA